>NC_062533.1:5850514-5875514 GCF_022655615.1 Tachysurus fulvidraco
TTTCCAGAGATGCCAATCAACCTACCATGCATGTCTTTGGACCGGTGGAGGAAACCGGGGTACCCGGAGGAAACCCCCGAGGTACGGGGAGAACATGCAAACTCCACACACACAAGGCGGAGGTGGGAATCGAACCCCCAACCCTGGAGGTGTGAGGCAAACTTGCTAACCACTAAGCCACCGTGTCCCCCGCCGCTAAATTTCATCCTCAACTAAAAAAAAAAAACACACACACAACAACCAAAAGTCTTGAAACTAGCCAAAAATGTTCAGGCACAGAAAATGCAGATGCAGAAAAGGTAGATGTACAAAAGGTAGACGAAGAAATGTTAGATGCAGAAAAGGTAGATGGATTTTCTCAGTCTATCTGAGGTCAACAAATTCCCAATGGTGGGGTTTTGGGATTTGTACGTCTCCGCAATACAAAGACATTACTGTATATGGAGCATGGCATCCTTGCTCAAGGGACACAGCTGGATTTTAATGTGATACAAATATGAGGCTTACATTTATATTTACTCTTATGGCATTTGGCAAATTCCCTTATCACAGAAGTGCTATAAAGTCACTAATAATAAACACTCTCTACAATTTCCTGTTTGTTTTTAGCCTGGCCTAAACCCTGTCCTAATGAATGGCAAAATAAAACCATATTTCTGTATAAACAAAGGCAAAAGTTACAATTATTTCAATGAAGTGCTGCTTAGAGATTTAATTTCATGTGTCTCGAAATTGACGCTTTGAAACCTACTGTAGCTTATTTTCGGTAGCACTCGGGTTAAATCTACTGTATGTTTCCTGTAAGTGTGTGTGTTGTATTTCTGTATAGAGTAGTCCGTACTCATGCACATTTTCAATGTATTAAATAAAAACAAATCTTAATTTTGTGAATACAGTGTGGGTCTGTTGTGTAGATGAATGCAGGGATTCCTTTGTGTGTGTGTGTGTGTGTGTGTGTGTGGGTGAATAAACCAGATGTGTAAATGAATGCGGATTGGTTTGTCTAGTTTTCTTTATTCCCTTTATTCCTACTTCACTGCATATTCAGTTACATTTAAATGAAATACATATTGAAATGATCTGTTTGAATTTTTCTTGCCATTTTTCGTCCCACTATTCTTCTTCTTCTTCTTCTTCTTCTTCTTCTTCTTCTTCTTCTTCTTCTTCTTCTTCTTCTTCTACCTTTCTATATCTGGCATTCAGATGAATATAAACATTTTAAGCAGAGATACATCAGATAGACTGTGAACTGTATACACTGTCCTTTCTTCAGCGTCAGCCAGACAATAGCTAGCAAAATGTTTGTGTATGTGGTGTGTGTGTGTGTGTGTGTGTGTGTGTGTGTGTGTGTGTGTGTGTATATACGCTGTTCTAGCTTTATCCTGTCTCCCGCCCTGGCTGTCATTCCTACTTGTCTTCTATAAGTTGATGGAAGACTAGTCGATATAAAATGGCCACTCCAGTTTTTTTTTTCCCATCTTCCAATAGTGTTCACTTTCTTTTATACCTTTATTCTTTCACATGAGAGCGCACAGGAGAAAACATCTAATAAGGTAAAAGTCCTGGAACCATCCATTAGCAATTTACCTTACAGTTTGTTTTCCATTTGCTTGTCAATGTGATATGCTTCCACCGAGAGCCACTTTAGAACAATGCTCTCTGCTTTTTTCTTTAGTTCATTTAGCGTAAATTTGTTTTGCTTCTGTGTCCTTGTCTGGATTTCAGCCAGCTCTAGTCAAGCAAGCTATATTGAAATGACTACGTAATACCAAAACGAGAGAACCTGGCCCTGTACCATGGCCCTGGAGAATTGACTGATAGCTCATTGAATATATTGTTGTTGTTTTTTTTCCTTATTATTTATTTATTTCAAGGTGATTGGTGAACTGCTTTGAATTTGGCTGAGCATGCTGAAAATGAGGGTTTAAAGCGCTGGGGTTGATTTTTCATGCTTAACGCTTTCTCTTCCCTCTGTGAGATTTTGCTTGGAAGTCTTGAAAGTGCCATGGCAGACTTGAAAGCGAATGAAGATTAATGAGCTCTCGCATGTGCTTTAATCTCTGCGAAGATCGGCCTCCGAGCCGCTGTAAAACAACACGTTTGGATAGTTACAGACTTAATAGGACTTTAGATTTGTTTTTTTTGTTTTTTTTTTACAAGTGCAATAAGTAACAAACAACATTGGTAACAAGATTACATCCAATAACGTTAGCTATATGAACGCCTACCTTCTACTCTGTGGAATGGGATGTGTGATCTGTAATGCAGTATGTAGTTTCTTTCTACAAGGAATCGACAGCGGGACTCGGGAGAAAGGAACATCGAGACTGTGATGTCATGAGACGAAACTACTTTGGCTAATGTTGAATTTGCTAAAGCTTGTGGATAGGACTACCAGTGTCCCAACACACACACACACACACACACACACACACACACACACACACACACACACACACACACACACACACACACACACACACACACACGCGCAGAAAAGGGAGAAGCAGCAGAGAGGAAAGAGAAAAGCAATGTTTTCATTAAGTTGAATGAATTCATGCCAGTTGTGTATCATTTAAAAGCAAAATAAATACAAAGAGAATTTAAGGGTACATTAACAATAAGAGGCTTTTGAATCCAGACATTGTAACAAGTGCCTAGCGTTAGTTTAGCAGAAGCCAGTTAGTCCTGGTCAGGATCTCGGGGGATTGGAATCCAGGTCCGGACAGGACAGGACGGATGGTCATGACATCGTATTGTTGAATTATCAAGCATACTTTCGTGTTTGTGTGTTGAAAGAAAGATGAGGATATCATTAAAAGAGAATCGGCGGTGGGTCATCAGGTAGTTTTAGCTGACGTCTTCAACATAGTAAAGTAGATAAGGCTCATGGGTACTGTAGTGTTTAGTTTACTGTCCGATTTGACACACCGAATAGATGGAAATACGGCTTATTTCAGAAAAGAAACCATGTTAGCACGTAAACACATGCACAATGGTTAGTACTCTACAGAATATAAAGCAATAAAAACAAGGATAAAATCTCCTGGTTAAATGTTGAGTAATGTAGTGCTTAAAGTTTAAAAATGAATAACTAATGAGCAAAAACAATGGCGGAAAGAAAAACGTGGTGCAGGCACGAAAAAATGCTTCCTATTGAAATGCACTAGATCGAATGTCGTGCTTTGTGACACGTAAAAAAGCAAAATACGTTTCCACGCACACGGATCGATAGATTACATTTCGTGACCTATGTCACGAACTGCCGTGAGTCTGGGTTGGTCATTTAGTTAGCATGAGTCAAAATGGAGAGAAAAATATCGTTTACATGCACACAGTGAGAAAAGTAGCAGTCAGTAGTAGAGCCAGATCGCTCCCTTGACAAACAAGTTTGGCCTTCACACAACTTACAATAAGTTTTTTTTTTTTTTTAAGGCCATGTCTGTGTGGATATGTTGTTCTTGGAGGTGATTGGAGGCATGTTTACTAGTTCCAGGTGTTACTATTTAAATGCATTTAATTACCCTCATGGCAGATTAACAAGACAAATTGTACTTCACTCATTCACTCACACACACACACACACACACACACACACACACACACACACACACACACACACACACACACACCACTTCACACAACCAGGTGGGACTAATTACCTTTCAGCAGTGAAGTTCTCGCTCAACGCTGGCACAGCACAAATGCTAAAACAAGCTCATTACAATAATCAGCTCCTCTTTTTTTCACCCTGCGATAGTCTATGTTGCATTACAGCATATTCACAGAAGCTGTTTTCGAGACATTAATTAAAGATAGGGTTGAGCGCACTGATAAAGAACAGTTTAAAGAGGCGAACAAGAGACACACTGTATTAAGTAGCATAGCTATTTTAGCTCACATCCATCATCATGATAATCTACTTCTTTGTGTACCTGTTGGGCACAACATTGACCGAAACTTTTACCTTTTCAGAAGCTTTAAAACTATTCATACTTATCTCTAAGCCTGGTATCATCCAGAAAGTAACAGGAAGTGGATTGATGTGTTCACACACCGAGTAATACGGACAACACTCTGAAAGTCATAGCTTCAGGTAAAAGCAGCAGTTAGAGTGACTCCTTCTGCAAAACGTGGCTGTTTCTAGCCATCTGGCACGGTATTGACTGGGGAGTGAGCACCTTCAGTTGCACTGCGAGGTGTGTGTGTGTGTGTGTGTGTGTGTGTGTGTGTGTGTGTGTGTGTGTGTGTGTTTTAAAGAACTAGTTTGTAAAGAGGATAAAGAAATGTTGTAGTGTATAAGAATCCTCTTGGCTTGCTTGTGGCTCTTGTGTCTTCTTGCCCCTCAGGCTGCAGTCTGGAGTGCCAGAGCAGGTGGCCGAGATAGAGCTGAGCCAATGTTCTCTTTAGGGCCTCTCAGAACAAACACACACACACACACACACACACACACACACACACACACACACACACTCTCTAGATCCTCTCACCCTGCTCAACTTTACTCCTGTTGCTCACATCCACTTTAATAGGAACACCCATACACACATTTATGCAGTTATCTAATCAGCCAATCATGTGTCAGCGATGCAGTGCATGAAGTCATGCAAGATGCAGGTCAACATTTTCAGTTGATATTCACTACATTCATCAGAATGCAGGCTGAAACACCTTGTCGATGAGAGATCAGAGGAAAATGAGAGAATTCTTTCTTTATATATCTTAACTTGGAACTTGGATCAGAGCACAGGGTCAGCCATGATACGGCACCGCTGGAGCAGAGAGGGTTAAGGGCCTTGCTCGACATCCCACTGTGGCAGCTTTGCAGGGCGGGGGCTTGAGTCCCGATCCTCTGATCAACAACCCAGAGCCCTAACCACTTGAGCCACCATTGTCACTAAGCGGAGCGGTCTGAGCTGACAGTAAGTTTATATATTTACTCAAATAATTACTCTTTACAACTGTGCTGAGCTAAAAAGCATCTCAAAACACACAACACATCAACATTTTACGTGAATGAGCTACAAAAGCAGGAGAACATATCAGGATCCACTTCTGTCAGCCAAGAGCAAGAACTTGAGGCAATCATGGGCACAGACTTGCACAAACTAGTGAACTAAAGGTTTTTAATTCCTAATTTTGTTATATTAAACCTGACGGAGTAATCTTAAACAACTCTTAATAATCATATGACTTGAGCCCTGTCACTTAAGGTTGATTTCGGTGTGTCGACTTCTACGTATGTTCACGAAGGATATGATTTTTTTTTTTTTTTTTACCCACTAATGGGTTTTCATCAATAAATTAATTAATGAACAAGTTATAAATAAATTGAGAGATTTTCAGGCTTGCCGGATGGACGTATTCACTCCATGGTTCTTCACTCACTATTTGGTGTAATTTTGTATAATGTATAGCTTAAGCCTGTTAAAGTATCTTACTAAGTTCAGCTCCAAGTCTCTCTCTCTCTCTCTCTCTCTCTCTCTCTCTCTCTCTCTCTCTCTCTCTCTCTCTCTCTCTCTCTTTTTTTTTTACCTACCTCTTTACATACCATCATGCTTCCTTTCAGACTCAACACTTTTGTCTTGGCCTCTTTAGTCTGCTCATATTTATTCATGTCATTGAGTAGAAGGGGTTTTCGGTTCGAGGTTTTTGACCCGAGGATTTGTCCGTGTCTCGAGAGCCGGAATACAAAAGCAAAGAGTAATAGAAAATAAAAAATGAAAGAGGGGGCGTGGGGGGGGGAAGGCGCATGTTGGGTAAATCTGAATGAAGCGAGCAATGAAAGCAGAAGTGGCCTGTCATTCGTACAGGCATTCGTTTTGATCCGATTGTGTCTGCTTACTTTTGTGTGGCTTAAGATGTTTTACTTGTCAGTGGCCCAAGATGTTTTACTTTAGATTTCTTTGATGTAATTGGGTTTTTGTGTCACTGTTACTGAATCTGTCCTGTACTCCTTCGAGTGCTGGTGACTGGAGTTTCCATTTAAGTAAAATTGTGCAGAAAATCATCACAGAACCCTGGGAGAACTTTCCTAAACCTCAGATATTAGAGTTTTGGAGTGTCAGATAAACCCAGTTTAATATCTGAACTAACAAATGTTTTGTGTGTGTGTGTGTGTGTGTGTGTGTGGAAGGCGGGCTGTATTTGAGAGTGCTTCGGAATCCATTCGTTGACCTTTCTCAAAAAGAGAGGCTGCCTGTCAGAAGGATCTGTAGCAGGAGCTGAAGTATGTTCTTGGTTTTACATAGCCAATCGGAGAAAGGTCAAAAAGCTGTGGAGATTTCAATGTCCGGCAAATCTCATCGACCTTGCTCGGGTCTGCATGCCTCTTCGTTCCCTGCTTTATTTCCCTTAGAGCCTTGTGGCACATTTGGCACGTCATCAGAATGAATCTGTACCGTGATCTGGCGGTAAAAAACAGTCACAGAGACGACATGGCCGACATGTCCGGAGAACATTGTGTATTTATTGTAAAAGGGTGGAAAGAAGTGATGACGTCCAAAAGCTGATCGTTTGTTTGATAAGCAGATTTATAAAAGCTAGAGGAGAAGCGATAACTCACAATGATGTTCCCGTCAAATTAAAGCTGATCATTTGTACATCAGGCTCGTACAATAAGCACAAAGCATTGTAAATAGTCTGCTGTTTATTACTGCAAAGGAATAAGCATTTAGATAACAATCACCGTATCTAAAACAGGATTACGACTGAATAATAAGGGGTGTGTTCAGGAATTAGGACATGCTCCATTGTAGCTAGCAGAATCTCATTCAAGACGTATAGGGATCTGGATTAGAAGTGGCATTCGACAGGGTTGGGAATTTCATAAAATCATTAGTTAGTCCATTTGTTCAAGTAAACTACAGTGTACAGTCCAGTCCTCCCTGTTATAAGTATCTTTTAGCTACTGGTAGTTATTCGATACTCCCTCATTTTCATGTGTGTTTTATTGAACACAATTGCTGAGGTCTGAATAGGAGTTTTTTTTTTATATGTCACAGTGGTTTCAGACTGATGGATAGATAGATGTGTGTATAGACAGTGATGGATAAATGGAAGGATATATAGCTGGATGGATAGATGGAAGGACGTATACAGTAGATGGATGGATGGATGGATGGATGGTGGGAGAGGTAGGTAGATGGATGGATAGATAGATGTGTGTATAGACAGTGATGGATAAATGGAAGGATATATAGCTGGATGGATAGATGGAAGGACGTATACAGTAGATGGATGGATGGATGGATGGATGGATGGTGGGAGAGGTAGGTAGATGGATGGATAGATAGATGGATAGACAGTGATGGATAAATGGAAGGATATATAGCTGGATGGATAGATGGAAGGATATATACAGTAGATGGATGGACGGTGGGATAGGTAGGTAGATGGATGGATAGATAGATGGATAGACAGTGATGGATATATAGCTGGATGGATAGATGGAAGGATATACAAAGTAGATGGATGGATGGTGGTGGGAGAGGTAGGTAGATGGATGGATAGATAGATGGATAGACAGTGATGGATAAATGGAAGGATATATAGCTGGATGGATAGATGGAAGGATATATACAATAGATGGATGGATGGTGGGATAGGTAGGTAGATGGATGGATAGATAGATGGATAGACAGTGATGGATAAATGGAAGGATATATAGCTGGATGGATAGATGGAAGGATATATATAGTAGATGGATGGATGGATGGATGGATGGATGGATGGATGGTGGGATAGGTAGGTAGATGGATGGATAGATAAATGGATAGACAATGATGGATAAATGGAAGGATATGAAGGATATATAGCTGGATGGATAGATGGAAGGATATATACAGTAGATGGATGGATGGATGGATGGATAGGTACAGTAGGTAGATGGATGGATAGATAGATGGATAGACAGTGATGGATAAATGGAAGGATATATAGCTGGATGGATAGATGGAAGGATATATACAGTAGATGGATGGATGGATGGTGGGATAGGTAGGTAGATGGATGGATAGATAGATGGATAGACAATGATGGATAAATGGAAGGATATATAGCTGGATGGATAGATGGAAGGATATATACAGTAGATGGATGGATGGATGGATGGTGGGATAGGTAAGTAGATGGATGGATAGATAGATGGATAGACAGTGATGGATAAATGGAAGGATATAAAGCTGGATGGATGGATGAATGGATGGTGGGATAGGTAGGTGGATGGATAGATAGATGGATGACAACCTTTGTCTTGAATTTTCAAGTATCAACATTCAAGTAAGTTCCTGATTCTCTAATTATTCCGTCATCTATGCTTTCTAAATAATTTGAGCAGCAACAAATCAACCTCATCGTGCTTCAGACTATTTAAGTGCTGCAAGAGGTGGGATTTGTGATGAGAAGCTTACGCTATAGTTACAGCACTGCTTTTCTTACTGCTCTGAAGATTAGTTTGTTTAAACATTCACGAAAAATTAAAAACAAGACTGTGGCCTTTAAATTCATATTTGGCTTTATCGGTTCTTCACATCAACATACAATGTGATAAATGATTTGATTTCAGTTAACATTTCTTTATCAGTACGCATCACTACATCTTTCAGTAGAGTAGAGATTCATTTTAAACCTCGAGGGAAAATCTGCTGTCACAAAAGTAACACAAGCCTGTAAATGCACAATAAACTCACAAATACTAAAGAATGGATACTGTATACAGCCTGAAACATAACTATGTAATATTTACACCATAGTAGCTTAAATCTGTATGTTTGATATCTATGATGAGCAGTTAGTGGTTGTGTGTGTGTGTGTACTGTATGTGTGTGTTTGTGTGCATGTTCATGTTGAGGAGAAAGTGCACTAAAGTGAATGCATGTGTGGGAAAAGTTTCAACTAGGGCTGGGCGATAAATCGATTTTATCGATTAACTCGAATGTGTAGTTTACGTCGATTTGTTTGAATGAAAATCGGTTTTCTCTTTAACATCCGCTGACGCTCCCCTCCGGGCTTCCGTAGTTACGAATGGGCTCAGCCCTCCCCCCCACGCATTTGCCATAGAGATACTGTACACAAACAACATGGCAGTGAGCAGGGAAGAACTCATTCCCAAGAAAGGCACAGTGTCATCTGTCATATGGAATTGGTTCGGTTTTACGGCGTCAGACACAGAACACACACCCCGCTGCAAAGTGTGTTTAAAGTCTGTTGCTAGCAAAGGTAGCAGTACGACTAATTTACTGCAGCACCTTAAAAAGATGCATGCCGTCGAGTGGGAGAGATGTTGCTCCCTGCGAAATGAAAAAGGCCGCGGCAGCACAAGCACACCGCCAAAAAACAACCTACTGTCTTAGAAACATTTACAAACCTTATCCAGGATGATAAGAAGGGTGCCCGTTGGAAAGCGATCACGGATGCAGAGAATTCCTGTTATACGCATCAACAAACATTATACTCTATGTTGTGTATTGCGACTTAAGTAAAGTTGGCCGCATATTCACAGATTCGAGATTCCCGAATCAATAACTCCTGAGCTAAACGATCTTATTACACAAATAACACCTCTTTTTTATCGTAGTAATGTAGAGAGGCAGCTACAACCCAATTTGTCTCAAAATCAGCTTTTCTCCACGTTGGACAAAATACATAAGTCTCTATGTGCGAACACCTAAGAGACAGATTCCAAGGGACCGTCTGCAAAGTGCAAAACCCGAAAAGCGAATACTATAAAACCTCAATAACTTCACTGTAATACACTGTACTGTTTTTTATATGAAAAATCATAAAAATTATACAAAGACATTTCCCCCAAATGTGTGTTGTAGTATAACTATCAGGACATCAGTGGTGTGTGAGCTGAATTTGGTGACAGTACAGTGTATTACAGTGAAGTTATTGACTGTTTTTATAGTATTCGCTTTTCAGGTTTTTCACTTTTCAGGTTTTGCACTTTGCAGACGGTCCCTTGGAATCTGCCTCAGGTGTGCACAGTATATATAAATATACCAGCCCTAGTTTCTATCTTTCAGAATCACGCCTTAAAAACAATGCGTGACTTCATGAAGTCTAGAAGTCAGACAAGCACACATCTAAGGGCAAAGTCTAATCTAACTCAGAGATCATGCTCTCCAGGAAAAAAAAAAACCTGCCCTAGGACGAGCAGGATTTAACTCTTTAATTAGGCTTTATGCATATAAGTACTAGCTTATCCATACAAGCCCCAAGCACTTCATCTTAATTTCTCCTCATTATTATTAGCATATCATAACCAAATTTAAAGTGGTTGAAAGCTCTGATATGATACTGAGCTCCAGGGTCTTTTTAACTTTTGAACAGTCTGTAGGACAAGCAAAGCACACACAGACTTATAGAATAAGAAGGTTGCTGTAATAAAGGAGACATCATGTACAGTAGAATCTGAATATTTTGCTGTATTTGACCAGAATTGTATTTAAAGGATATCTATAGGGAAAGCATGAAATGTGTCAACTGCTATATTGTTATACAGTACAGTACATAGATATCTACATGACACTTAGGCATCCTGCACAAGATTAGACATGTTACTTAGAAATATTAAAATATTAAAATACAGAAATGTAGAAACGTTAAATTCTGGGAATCATGATGTGGCCCAAAATTTGTTAGCTCAGACTGTGGTGCATTGTTGAAGCAAAAATTTGGACTGTTACCTCATATTTGCAAGAAGATACTGCAATCTAGGTACTGTATACTGGGTAGTTAATAATATTTAGCTTGTTTTGTAGCCTAATATGTAGGGAAGACTGTTATATACACAGTATATAATATGTGGGTGTGTGTGTTTCTGAGCCTTGTTTCCATGTACTTCCTCATTTCCTGCTTATAACCTTCGCTCATGTTTATGAATCTGGCTTTGCCCTTATCGGTGCTGTCCGCCTGTGACCTGATCTACGCCTGAACATGCTGAGAATACGCACTTGTGTTCAGTTTTAGCTTCATACTCATTACACACACACACAAAACAGGAACAAGGGATGAAACATGTCTGTCCAAATAAAAAACAAAATATAGAGGGCGCTTCACTCTGTGTAATTGTGTGACGTGACTGTTGCTGATAATCAATCTACTGATGATCTACTGAGGTCGAAAACAAATCTGAACATTTCTTACATTTCTTATTAGTAATCTACAGACAATATTTTGGCAAACCCCGCTCTAATAATTTCTGTAGAAAACATTACCAGTATCTGACTGTTGTAGAAAACCTTTGAGCCTAATAATATGAGAGAGGCTTTGTGTTGAAATTGACCCAGGGAAAATGTTCAGCCACTGCTCAGCTTTTATAATGGTATCTATCCCAGGTGTCCAACTCACAAGGTTCCTCCACACCCCCAGTCTTTCACCCAAATAGAAAGCCCTTATATACACTTTGATTTTAATTTATTCATTTCAAGGAACTCCTACGATTAAAAAGGATATCAATACTTGTAGAAAAGCCGTTGGGAAGGACTGTAGTACTCTTCTTATGAATTCATTCATTCATTCATTCATTCATTCATTTTCTACTGCTTATCCGAACTTCTCGGGTCACGGAGAGCCTGTGCCTATCTCAGGCGTCATCGGGCATCTAGGCAGGATACACCCTGGACGGAGTGCCGACACATCGCATGAATGAATCGCATGAATGGCCGAGCCATAAGATGGTGAATGGTGCATGAATTTACCGGTGCTGTATAGATGTATCAGATTTAATGTTCAAGGTAGCGCCAACAAGATGGAGTAGAAAAGTAGAATACCATGTTACCAAAAGAAGTCAGATAAGGGATATGATTCAGAGATGTGTCATGAGTCAAATAAAAGACAAATTATGTGAGTCAGATAAATGATGCATGTAATATTAGTGTTGAATAAGATAATTGATATGAGAAAAGCAACTGTTATGAGTCAAATAATTAATGTAAGTCAGATAAATGAGTCAGATAAGTGATATGACTCACATAAAAGCGTCAGATAAGTAAAGTGAGACAGGTAAGTGATATCAGAATCTGAATATTAATCCCTATGGGGAAATTGGGTTTGTTACTGCAGCTCCAAGTAAAATCCATCCAGGACATCGACGAGCATGTGGAAGATACGAGTCAAATAAATTATGTGAGTCAGATAAATGACAGGAGTCACATAAAGTGTAGATTATAAGAGTCAGATAAGTGATACGAGTCAGATTTACTTGCCGGCCATTTTTAAAAAGAACGGCTGTACTCCTGCTTATTCACGCAGTTGTCCAAGTGGCGGATCACGCAGACACGGGACTGAACACTCTTTAAATAAAGCATCGCCTGGTCAGTTTTGTTCTTCCGCTGTCCATTTTTGGTGAGACTGTACCTACTGTAGTCCCAGATTCCTGTTCTCAGCTGATTCTGGATTACTCAGACCAGCTCATCTGGCACCTAAATAAATAAATAAATTCACACATCCTATCAAATCTTAAATAAATGTTATTTTAGGCTCCTACTCTGTACAGTGATATATGACAGATACAGTTAAGGCTTCATAATGGTGTACTGTATAATAAATAAAATAAATAAATAAGTGTAAATAACAGAGTGCAACAGTGTATAATTAGTGTATATGGTAAGGATGCACTGTGAAAAATGAATGAAATATATATATATATATATATATATATATATATATATATATATATAGATATATAGATATATGTATATGTATATGTATGAAAAGCAGAAATAATGTAAAATGTGGCTAATTTAAAGGGATGATTCCTCGAACACATTCAGAAATGTTTGTTTTTCTGCTCAGCTTTGTGGAGTAATCAGACTGACATTGTATTAATTGTATATGTTGCTATCAGGCAAGAAATAGAAGCGATGGTGTATAAGTGTGTGTGTGTGTGTGTGTGTGTGTGTGTGTGTGTGTGTGTGTGTGTGTGTGTGTTTGCAACAGCAGGTTGCTGATTGCTGATTCCAGTCACAGTGACTCCCCCCTTTTCTTTAGCTGCTGGCAGTAGATTCTCTCCTTTTCATGCCTGCTGCCTCTCATTGCTTGTGTGCTGGATGCTATGCAAGGCTCTATCATTAGCACACAAAGTAGGATTGATGGGCTAGACTGCAGAGCCACCAGGCAGAGAGAGAGAGAGCAGGAGCGTGCATCTCTGCCCCCTCACACCCTTATTATCGCCCACTGAGGAGTATTTACCACATCTGATGTGGTTGGTGTGTGGGGTACTGGTGGTGTGTGCACACTTTCGCATGTTGTGTTGGCTGCATGGTTATAAACATTGTGAAGGCTTTTATAGACCAAAACAGAACTACATATTTCTAATTCTGCTGTATTTATAGATTCGGCAAGATAAAATATCTTGAATCTGGTCAAAGTGAGCTAGTATTTTTATATTAAGTAAGATTTCAAGAAACCAAAGCTAACATGATTAAAGCTATTGCTACACATTTTATTATTTTAGAAGCTTTGTTTTCTTATTCTATTGGTTATTTTTTAGCTACTTTTAAGCTTTCATTTAAAAAAAATAAGCAAAATAAGAAGAAGCAGCTTTAAAATGATTGATAAGCCTTGAAATACATGTACATTTGTTTTTATTGTAATCTTATTATAAAAACTATTAGAAACATTTGTCAAGATTTAAGATATTAAAATATAGTTTTACAGTGATGCATGTTGCCAGTTACAGTACCAGTCATTTGAATAACTGCATTGATGGGACAACTGGTTTGCAATTAATGATGCCTGCAAACTCTATAAACTGCTGAACCTTCCAATAAGGCAGCTTAGCCACTGCAGTGCATTGGTTATAACACACACACATACACACACACACACAGAGAGACTCTCTCATTTTGTATGGTGTCATTTCTTTTGTCTTAATTGTATAGCTAGTGTTATTTGTAGCTCTTAAAGGAAAGTCTGACTGATTTTTCATGTATACAACATTTCTTGTGTAAACGTTCCTGTGAATAGTTTTTTGTTCGTAGCACGTTTGATAAATGAGGCTCATTTGTTTATGTACTAATGCATGTGTATTGTATGCACCTCATTTATGTTTGTATACGTCTGCCATCATAAAACATTAAATATATATTTGCTATCGAACCAGGGCTGTTTTGTGGAGGCCACGCTATAGAGGATTTCCAAAGGATTCTACTGAGCAGCTCAGAAAAACTCACTGAAACTCCAAGTATTGTATTAAAGTACACACACACACACACACACACACACACACACACACACACACACACACACACACACACACCACACACATGCCCTGACATATGGCTGGTTTGGTTCAACAGGCTTTCTTTGGTTAGCAGTCGCTGTGTTCTCTGTGTAGATGGCTGATTTGTTCCGGTATGACTCTGTGTCTGTAAAGAAGAGGCGAGGGAGAGCAGAAGAGACAGCGAGCATGTCAGATGCCGCTGTTAAGCTCGGCATGGCTTTACCATTAGAGGCAGAAATATGTATACTCGGTGGAACACATTGTTTCTAACCCCTGCCAGAGAGCGTGTCCGTTTTCTCTTTAAATTAAAAATGTCGAGGCAGAAAAGAGACTTGCCACGGGGCATTACTATCAGATCAGCCTGCCGTAGTGCTCCTCAGGGGGGTAGAGAGAGAGAGAGAGAGAGAGAGGGAGAGAGAGAGAGAGAGAGCGATAAGGGGAGGAGGGGTTAGGACATATATAATGGTGAAAAGATAAATTGGAAGACAGTAGGGTGAAGCATAAAAGAGGCAGTAAATGAAAAAAAGAAATTGGAATCTTTAAGAACAGATGAACGAGGGTTGGAGGGGAAAGCGTTCGGTAGCATGTGCAGGATGGAGGAGGGGATGGAGGAGAGGTTGTCATGTCCTGAGCTTGCTCCTTCTTCTTCCTTCTCTGTACACACACATTATGAGTAAATAGATCTGCAAATGATAACCTGGGTGATAAGCAGGAACCCTTAATCCTCGCCTATCAGTGATGTGATGGAGAAAATATAAGAAATGATGATACAGTACTGTACATGTATCAGGTTTATAGCCATCAGCTCCTGGGTAAGTGATGCTATGCCATCGATGTTACCGTTAGCCGGATTTGCCACAGGTACAGTACAACTTCTCTCAGGTTAGCAGCAGCAGCTAGAAAAGAGTAAGTTAATGGAGAGGCGGATAACACGGACCCTGACTGTTACAGAGGTTAATCAAATCAGAGAAAATGATGCTCCTGTAACACTGATGCGCTCGCATCATTGACTCACTCCATGAACTTAATCTGTTTGCTACACAAAGCTAGTTGTTATCACAGGTGTTAGCTGGACCCAATCATCTCAAGAGGCGTGCGTAGTCAAAAAGCTTTAAATGGAACGGCCGAGTTGCACCAAAGAGGCTTAACAGGAATCAATCCGAATCTTTGTCACTGCATTACAGGAAGAGTGTTAATCTTGAGATGAATCCTTATTGAGATTTTTTTATTTCATTTAAAAATTAGAATAATATATCTGCACTTAGAATATTGTGCTCGTTTGGAAATATCAATAAAAATAAAAGTAAAAAGAGCTAAAAATGTTAAAGATCGATATTTTCAAGATACTTTTACTAAGATACCGGTTTCTGCAGTGCGCTGAGCAAAACAAGCAGAAAATGAAGAAAAAATTGTGATCGGAAAGAACATAACTATTTGGTAAAAAAGGAAATAATAAAATAAATTTGAACAATAACAACAACAACAAAACAGTTTAAATAAGTACATGTAATGGGTTAAATTAGCAACCTGTAGTCAATAAAACACACCTTCAATCTTTGCTTCTAATTGGATGATACAGAAATCAGAATGTCGTGTACAGTACTGGGAAGATCGATGAAAACTCAGTAAACTCAATTTTCCAAAAATAATAAGAAATCACTAAATACACATTTCACACTTTAGAGTGAAAAATGTCATTTGGAAAATATTTAGTTATCTCTTAGTTATGTGTGAGCGACATCACACAGGGAAGTCGCAGGCTGCTCTGAATGAACAGCTGGTGATCACACTGGTCATGAATGTCTCATTCAAACGTACCCTTTCCACACTATACAGAATGCTGTAATATTAGCACTGAGACCCTGCTGACAGCTACATGACCCGTGACCTTACTGTATGTAAAAAGGTGATTTATTTTCTTACCTTTTAACTGGTTTTGAACCAAAAAAGTCACATCTGGTCACATCTTGGCTTCTCGTCACAGTTAATCCCACTTTCCTGTCTTGTTTTTAAGGGTAGCCAGAACTCAGTTAGCTTATTTCTTTTAAAAACTTTACTTTCTGTAAATACTTATTACAGAATACTGATTAACACTTATTCAATACGCATGGTTCAATACCTCAACCAACTGCTGCTATTATTTATATATACATATATACATATATATATATATATATATATATATATATATATATATATATATATATATATATATATATATATATATATGTACACATGTGTGTGTGTGTATATATATGTGTATGTATGTATATACACTACTATAATGTAAACAGTGTGTGTGTGTATATATATATATATATATCATATATCAATGATATATTTGAGTGTGTGTGTGTTTTCTTGAACACTCTTTGTTCATAATCCTATATTTTTGCACATTGTACTGTATAATATTATAATGTATGCAAACTGTTCGGTGCTATTTTGTATTTTGTGTATTAGTCCTGTAGCATTTTGTATAGTCTTTCTACACTGTCTTTTGTCTCGCACTGTTTACACTAGGTTGCATATGATGCATTTTATGTGGCTAGGACAACTTACTTTAATACCTTAGCTTCACTATGTATCTGACTATGTACTGTGTCAGCTATATATGGGTTAAATGACAATAAAAAACTTCATCGCATATCGTTGGACTTTGTTTTGACTGAGAACACACACTGATTATGTAGCTGTATGTTCATAAACATACAGTAACATGTAACATCACATACAAAGTCATACATACAAAAACAGCATATACCGTAATGTTTGAAAATATTCCATACTTTCTGACACTAGAGAAAGTTACTTCTGAGAAGATGATAATACGAAACCTGTTTACTGGATTTGTCTACACAGCACTGATACCTCAGTCAGTCACGATAAATACAGTTTTACTTTTATGAATTTAATCAAATTTGATCAGATTTGAAACTAGTTATTGGGAAGGTTCTGGGACATTTTTGTTTGTTTGCTTGTGCATGCGTTATCATACAGTATGCACACGGACACACTCCTGCCGAGCTGGGATAAAAAAATCTATCATTTTAGGCATTGCATCGACGCACAAAAACATTATAGGCAAAATCTCCCCGACATTTTTAATGAAAAGGATACACTGGAAATAAACAAACCTCTGTGTTGTGTTTTAATGATGGATGAAATTGATAATGTATTAGATTAATTTAGAATATTCAGCAAGATGTGATTATATTACATACTATATAATGTAAACCATGAAAGGGGGAAAAATCGATTCAGAATTATTATTTTTTTTATAATTGAACCTGAATCAAAATTTCGTGAATCCAAACATCCTACTCTCATCCTAAGTATCTAATACGAGCACGGATACTGCTGAATGGGGAAAGCACTTCTCTGTTGTGTGTGTGGATGTGTAATTTTGTGTGTAAACACACACATTAACACTTGCCAGTGGAGGTGTTAAAGAGGTGTTAAAGTTGTGCAGTAGTATGATTACACTTTAGCTCTTCTGCACACACAGTGCTCTTATTGCGGTCTCTGGTTGTGATCACACTTCTGTGTGTGTGTGTGTGTGTGTGTGTGTGTGTGTGTGTGTGTGTGTGTGTGTGCGTGTGAGAAGGAAACAGTAAGAAATCTAATCACAATATTTGGAGTATTATGGTAAGTATGTCGAGTCCCTTTGGAGACAATTTTATGCTAAAAGTATTCATAGCAGGCAGGCAGCAGTAATGAGAGCCTCTGTGAGCTAGCGGTGATGTTCTAACCTTAAATACTTGTCAGTATCCAACTGTCTGTTCAAGTCACACAGAGACCTTTCATCTGTAATGTGAGGTTATCATGTCATTGTCATTTCTGGTTAATGACTAGCTGTGAATTTCTACTTTGGGCTACAGGAGAATTGTGTTACACGGCTGCAAGGTTTATGCTTCTCCCCTGCAATCCTACCATAGCGTGCTGTGTACAGACCTTTGAATATGTATGTAGGTTTTTGTGTTGCTAAGAATGACAAGGGGAATGCTGACATACAAATCGAGTGCTAATATTTAGCGTTAGACAGTACCTGAGCTAGTCTGAACCAAAACCCGGACCACAAATCCAATGGATCGGTTTTCTTAACAGTATGTTTTGGGATCTGAAAATGATCTCGAACACACAGAGCTCTTTGTGCATGTGCGTAGCCACATGTCTAACAATGTGCAAATGACTAAACGCTATCATCAGGGGTTCCCAGATTAGGTTTGTGAATCTCTGTGGCATTGCTAAGTTTACAGATGAGGTTGTGAGGATACAAATGCATATGACAGTTTTAATAACAAACGAGTCTTAATCATCAGGCAATGGCAGGGTCTAAAACACACATAGGGCAAACGATTAGTGAACAGCATCTAGGTACAACACAGCAATCAGGAAACACAAGGCGGAGTCAAACACCAGACAGTGGAGACATGAAATAAGGTTTGTGAATGTCAGGCTAGTGTATGCAAGTGAATTCCCTATGACAAAGACAGCATGTGTAAAGAGCAAAAGCAGTGTGCAAACAGCAAGTAAACAGTTTGATCTGGGTGGTGCTGTGGACATGGATGTATGTTGGATGAGTGTGTATTTGGTGTAAATCAGTGCAGTCCACACAGTTTTGTGTGTGTGTGTGTGTGTGTGTGTGTGTGTGTGTGTGTGTGTGTGTGTGTATTGTGCTCGGTACTGTTACGCTCAGTTGTTGAGGAGTCTGATGGCTTGTGGAAAGAAACTGTTACACAGTCTGTTCGTGAGGGCCCTGAATGCTTCGGTAACTTTTTCCAGATGGCAGGAGGGTAAAGAGTGTGTGCGAGGGGTGTGTGGGGACATCTAGAATGCTGTCGGCTTTGTGGATGCAGCGTGTGGTGTAATTATTCGTGATAAAAGAAAGAGAGACTCCAATGATCTCAGCTGTCCTCACTATCCGCTGCAGGGTCTTACGATCCGAGATGGTGCAGTTCCCAAACCAGACACTGATGCAGCTGCTCAGATGCTCTCAATGGTCCGTCTGTAAAATGTAGTCAGGATGCGGGGAGGGAGGTCTGATTTTCTTACTTCGTAAGAAGTAGAGCTGCTGCTGGGTTTGAGCTGGTGTTTGAGCCGGTGTTGAGTGACCAGGTGAATTACTCCGCCAGATGAACACCAAGGAACTTGTTACACATGTGACTGTTTAACTTCAGACTGGTCAGACTGCTCATGCTGGCTTTTGTCTACTGCTGAAAGCATCTACATGGTCAGGTACAGTAAGCGTCAGAACTAAACTGTAGAGCAATTAAAGGAGGTGACCTGGTCGAATGGGCGAGTATGTTTGCACCAGTTACCTGGGGAAGAGATGGCACCAGAATGCACTATGGGAAGAAATCATACCAGCCATATCAGTGTACAATCCATGGTAGCTCTTCCTTGTACTTCACAGGACTTAAAGATGTTTTTTTGGCAGAACAAGGGGGACCTTCACAATATTAAGCAGGTGGTTTTATGTTTATGGATGATCAGAGTGGACCACAGGTGCAATATCTGGACAATATGAAGAGATGGAAAGACTGTATTCCCACTCAGATATGCCAAAATTGAGCAATTAGCAATTTAGCTGAAGCGAAACAATCAGCAATATTCATTCATTCATTCATTCATTCATTTTCTACCGCTTTTATCCGAACTTCTTGGGTCACGGGGAGCCTGTGCCTATCTCAGGCGTCATTGGGCATCAAGGCAGGATACACCCTGTATGGAGTGCCAACCCATCACAGGGCACACACACACTCTCATTCACTCACACACTCACACACTACGGACAATTTTCCAGAGACACCAATCAACCTACCATGCATGTCTTTGGACCGGGGGAGGAAACCGGAGTACCCGGAGGAAACCCCCGAGGCACGGGGAGAACATGCAAACTCCACACACAAGGCGGAGGCCGGAATCGAACCTCGACCCTGGAGGTGTGAGGCGAACGTGCTACCCACTAAGCCACCGTGCCCCCCACCGTGCCCTCTTTATTATAAATTACATAGAAAAAATGCTTATGACATTTTTGAGTTTATTGTGCAAGTCCCAAATACACAGCATTATAGATGCATAACCTCAACTCTCCTATCCTAACTAGTTTCCTGCCTTGCTTTTCTTTCTCACTCTCTGTCTCTCTGTCTCTCTGTCTCTCTCTCTCTCTCTCTCTCTCTCTCTCTCTCTCTCTCTCTCTCTCTCTCTCTCTCTCGCTCTCTTCTCTTCTAAATTCAGTCAAATATGTAAGAGGCTCATTGTCAGCGCAAGCGTGGAAATTGAAAACGAATCTAAAAGTCTCTGAACGAGTCGCCTGATTGATCCCAATCAAAAGCAGCCCCTCCACCGATTAGCAGCTTGCTCTGAGGCAAAGGTTAAACATTCCAAACTAGAATTGATAAAATGTCATTTAAGCTCACCAATTATCCACACTTTGCACGCCATAAAATATTTAACCATCTGTTATTGAATTTAGATTAAGAGTCAATGGCAGTCTTGAGAGGGCAGGAATTCCACACATCTATTTATTACCCCAAATCCCCTTTTTGCCTCCCTTCTGAGAATAAGAAATACTTTTCCCATACTCTTGTTTTCTCTGAGTTGGAAAATTGCTTATACCTAGCTCTACATGAACTACAGGCTGTCCGTGACAGCTTATGTCAGGGGCTTTGCTACAAGTTTAGTGTGATTGCAGATTTTCTTAACCAAGGAAAGCACATGCTAAAAAAAAATCACTTGGTGGTCTTTTCCATGCGGTCAATTCACTATCATTTACTAATCTCCTTAATCCAAATTGAGCTCAGTGTACCATCACATCATCTTTCAGTGTGATGCTGAAACACCACCATACTGTGCGATTAGCAGGTCTTTAACACTGCACCAACTCCAAATGATCAGTAAGGGGCCCCTGGGGTAGCGTTTTATTTATTTATTTTTCCTCCTAATTCTTCAGATGTCTTTTTTTTTTTTTTTTGTGACTGACTGCCAAAAAGTGGTTTGCGAATGTCTCTATTATTTAGTGGGTTTGAGAAAGCAGAAAAGATGTTCTGTGACAGTGATGCACAGTGATGTTCTGCCTCTCGCTTGGGGGCTGGATGATGGGGAAATGGTTTGGAAAGCAACTCTTAGCTAGCAGCTCTTCAGGGAGCATTCTGTGACTGAAGCAACCTAGCTTTGTCTTTCTTTATCGTATTGCATTGTGCAATGTGATTATATCTTCTGAATAATTGATAATGCCATTCCTTATTGTTCAGCAGGTTCAGCGTATTGCAAATATTATTTAGGAGCAATTCGGTCTGGTGTTTTTGAAGGAGGTTATTTAGAGCGCAGAGCGAGATGCTCTTGGATATCGGGGGGTGAATTTTACACTGTCTTAAGCCCTATTCGGACGGGATTAGTTTTACGTGGGGACGTGGAGTAATGCAATTTTACCTCAGGACGTCTGTAATATTAATTGGCCAATTTGCACGGGACAGGACATCTCAGTAAAACTAGCAGAAGTGGGAGGGGTAACTCGCTTTACGCACCACAGTAACCTCCTTGTCATGTGCGTATGACGTTGCTTCCTGTTATCACGTGTGCAAACAGACAACATGGCGCCTCCATGCTTGAAAAACGCGCCAAAAACTACTTTTAAATAGGAAATGATGGAATTTTACCGTACATATTTACAGCGGGACGGGATTAGTATTACCTGAGGTAATTTCTCCGGACCTTTTTAAAGAAGGTAAAAGTAGCCGTAATCTTTGCTGACATTGATCGTAATGATTGCCGAGATGGCACATTCGGACGGGACTAAAATCACCGAGAAGCTCTGGTAATAATTACTTTACCCCCACGTCCCCACGTAGAGCTAATCCCGTCCGAATAGGGCTTTAGAGACCACTCATTAAATAAGTACCCAAGACAGAGAGCCAAGCTGCTGTCATATGTTATAAATTCCTATTTATTGTGTAGCGCTTCCTCCTTCTTGTGTATATACTGTACATATAAATACACACACAAAGAAGTTTTGGAGAACTGTATCGCTTTATCCTTCACTTTGATCGATTCATTCTGTACTTTTCATCCAATTAAATGTTGTCTAGAACATGTATGTCTCACCCCTGCTGAGTTTTTCTCTACAGCAGCAGCTTGTTGGCATAAAATCATCTACTTTTCTCAGACTGATTGAGAACATATAGCTGTAAACATTGCTGAAGATGTTTCATCAGTCGGAGTAAATAATAGTTAATCTTGTCATGTTGTCATGGTAGCTCCCAAAGGGTACTGAGCTACATTTTCCCTCAGCCTCAGTACACCTCATTTTCACTCTGATTAGCACCATTATGTCTTTCCTGTTTTTCCGTGTCTTATTGTCAAGCGTTTGTTGTTGTTGCTGCTGTTGTCGTGTGTGCCACAGCCTCTCTTATAGTCTTTGTCATTGTGTCGCATCTGTAGTTTACAGTTCTTTTTTTTTTTTAACGGCACTTCCACCCAGCATAACCTCCCTTTTTTGACACAGGATATTATCTTAGTTAGAAGTGTACAGAATTCATGCATTTTTATTAATTTTTGCTGTTCTCTAGATTTTGGTGGTTCTTGAAGCTACTGTTTGGTAAATTCGGTTAAAGCCACTGTTATGTCATCAATGTGTTTTGCCGGCTACAGTAAACCAAACTAGAATGCACATTTCCTGAAGAAAATGTGAATGGTGCTTGCACGTGGCAAGTCCCCTCATCGTGCTGAGTGTTTTGATATATGACGTCCATGTTGTGCTAACTTTTTGATTTCCTAAAGTCATTGCTGGGAAATGTAATCTTAGATTAAATGGACAATTCATGTATGAAATTCCCAGAACGCGAACTGTCTTCGGTGAAAGTGCCTTTAATTTTTTTGCTCCATCATCCTGGTATAAACTGCAGAAACATTTTAAATTAGATTATTTACCAACATTGATGCAGTTTAAAATTAGGATAAAGGATTACTTGAGTACTATATGCAAATGTGCTACTACTGAGTGCTGCTGGTGATTATGCCGAGATTATGTTTAGATTAATATTTTTTTTTTTCTTTTTGTTATATCTTGTCTGTTTTTGCTGTATATTTTAAATATGAAACTTGTACTGCTGTCTTGGCCAGGACTCCCTTGAAAAAGAGATTCTGAATCTCAATGGGATTTTTTTCCTGGTTAAATAAAGGTTAAATAAAAAAAATAAAAATTTCGCTTATTTTGGGGGCGGGGCTACACGTGACGTCATTTCCCCGCATCGGGCTGTGTTTTGTTATATGACTTGTCCATGTTGTGCTAACTTTTTGATTTCGCTTTATAATGGATTTATAATGGAAGTCTATGGGGAAAAAAAAACAATTTGAGCTTCCGTACTGGGAATTCCGGAATTCCTTAGAAAAGTCATAGCACACCTCTCCTCAATGAGTCGGTCGATTTGACACCTCATTCACGTATCTAGGACAAAAGCTGCGGGACAAGTTACGCACCAAAATTTTGTCTGGCACAATAACAAGAATGTTGCTTTGCAAGCACCATTAACTAGAGGGGATCACCAATCCCTTATAGGTACAGACTCATAAACGACAGCAGATTTTTTAAATTTGTTTTTGCGACATGAGAAACAGCCCTTCGATTAAGCATTTAACTGTAAATTTTAAACTGTGGTACATTTAACTAACTTATTTATTTGCATTTAGACTGACACCTTTTAGCAAACGCCTTTATTACGCACGACGTACAAAAGTGCTTTAAGTATTGAGTATTGATGATTTTGAATAATTTTCTATTTTTAATCACAATTGTATTATAAATTGTCTAATAATGATGTAATCATGCTGAAAGGTCAGTAAATTAAACTCAACCCTTATTCACAAACTCGTACTAAGATTCATGGCTAAATTATTCCTAAGATTATCGTTCTGGGGGAAAAAAAAAAAAACACTGTTTAGTGTATACATGAACATGTAGAGATCTAATTAGATTGCAAAATGCTTTCCTGGTAAGAGAAACAAACACTCAGAGAACAGACATATCAAATTCACTACTCCATCTAATAGCCAAGATCGAGTGGTAATGTTTAGTGACTTAATGTTTAAATGAATTGGTCAAAAAGGATTAACATTTTTTTCTAAAATACTGAAATACAGTTACAAAATAAACAGAACTCTATTTCCTCCTGTTTGAATCTTGATGTCTCATTGGATAGAGAAGAGTTTAATAAAGGAACTGAATACTAAATAATCCACTTTTATACCCAGACTAAAATATCCAGTTTGTTTCCTTTGCCTTTTTTCCTCACCTCATGCAGGTCTAACCTACAGTATGTTTTAAGAACAAGCCATGTCTCATGGGTCAGAAGGATTTTCATCTTTTTTTTTTCATTTCTTCCTCTTCATTTTCCTTTAGACTGTTTGATATCAGCAGGGGGCTCAGAACACAACCCTGGGGAGCTCCAGTGCTCCAGTGAGGGTGGATGAGGTGTGTTTGCCACCCGTACGGCTTCATGGCCTGTCACTTCTGGCCTTAACAAGAACTGTGCCTGTGGTCTTCCATGTCCTCACTATGTTCCTCACAGTGGACAGCTTATATCTCTGCGATTAACTTTTTGTAGCCTTTCCCTAAACCATAATGTTGAACAAACTTTGTTTTCAGTTCATTTGAGAGTTGTTTTGAGGCCTCCATGTTGCCAGTCTTCAGAGCAGAGACAAAGAGAATAACAACTTGCGAGACTTGAGTGAAAGAAATTTGAATCAACTCTAACTCTAAACTCTTTTTCT
>NC_062533.1:5885514-5953014 GCF_022655615.1 Tachysurus fulvidraco
ATTACCCTCTGGTGTTTTTATTTTATTTTTTTATTTTCAGGAGTGAGATGCATTTCTTTTTCTAATCACACACCATTTACATCAAATTATTAATATTTTTATTTATTCATTCATTCATTTTTATCTCAACACCCATCCTGATCTCCTGCCTGTTTCTCTTCAGTATATCTCTGTAAAATCACAGGCTCAGTCATCACTTAACTTTTCTATAGATAGAATAAATATTTAAAAAGATTTAACTAAACAGAGCCATGTAACATGCTTCTGTACAGTATGTCCGACTAATATGGCTAAGCGGCTAAATGTTAATGCTATAGCGGGCTTCTTACCATATGCAAATTTGTACGAACGACTCTACTGATGTCATCGTGTCCAAGACAAAGCTGCTGAAGATCTGATTATAAACTGTTGCTCTTCGATGATGGCAGCATTGCGGTATTGAGCAAGTTTCTTCTCTACGACATTAGCGATATTGTCACAGGGGATTTGGACGTTTTCTTTGGATGTTTTGGTGTTGTTAGAGTGTTTGTCTGGGTTTTATTGTTTCTGATTAAAAAAGCACCATCTTTGCTGTGCGTTAATTACAACAGCACTTGCAATTACAATGTAGTGCCAGTCACAGCGAAGAGAAATAATATATATCAGAAATATATAGTGTATATGTTTAGTGTATACTGTAGTATAGCAAATGTTCCTAGTTAGAAAAATTAAGGAATCAATACTTGGGCCTTTTTTATCCATACTTTTAAAATATGTGCCTTCAATACTGTATATTAGCCTTCAAACTAAAACTTTGTTCTGACTTCGTAAGTCAAAGATCAAATGAGTCCAGAGTCCAGAGTTGTGTAGTTGTCGGTATGCTCGGAGGATTCCTGAAGTATCAAAACACCGTATTGTACCATAAAACACGGTCCTGCTTTGTGGGATAAAGGGTTCTTCAGTTTGTTCCTTTGAGAACTTCTTTTCATAACAGAGGTTTTCTGAGGTTATAAGTGTTAAAGATACATATTTGTGTTTCATGTCATGAACATTATGGACCTTCATTGAGATGAGGCCAAACCTGTGAGGATAATGTGAGGTACGTACCAGCTCCATTTCTACTCTGAGGAGAGAGACACCTTAACACCCACCCCACCCCACCCCACCCCCCACACACACACCCCTCTATTGGAGATTCCAACTACAATCGATAGACAATTGTCGAACGTCATATTTATAATCACACTCTCCAGTGTGGCCTAAATGAGGATGGGTTCCCTTTTGAGTCTGGTTCCTCTCAAGGTTTCTTCCTTTTCCATCTAAGGGAATTTTTCCTTGCCTCTGCCACCTCAGACACCTTAAGCTTGTTCATTGGGGATAAGTACAGACACATTTAAATTCTAAGTCTGATATAGATTTTTGTATTCTATTAATCTTTGTACTATATGAATATTTCTGTATTGTTTTCTTATGTTCTTAAGCTGCTTTGAGACACCGTCGTTGTTAAAAAGTGCTATACAAATAAATATGAATTTAATTAAATTGAATATTATAGACTGCTTTAGTAAGTGAACAGGTTTGAACCTGCTTTTCTTTTAGAACTATAGTGTAAAAAAAGGTACGGCATACCATTCGGCAGAACTGCCTTCTTTATTGATAGCAGCAGATGCTGGTCTGTAGAACAGCAGTAACCTTTTTGTCCTCTTTCTGACCCGACAGTGTGTTAGTTCTTTTGCCTGGAAGCAGAAGTACATCTGCGCCTGCTGCTCCCTCATTACCCCGAGCTTACAGAGGGTAACTAAAAAGATAGAAAAGTAAAATAGCCTGGCTTCAGTTTTCAGTGGACTCCTCTGCTCTAGTGAACGGCTGGAAATACTTATTTACTCACTGTACTTCCTAAAGACACTCTACTGTTCCTTCTGAAAAACAAAGATATCAATACTTTAAGAGATGTGTTAATAGATTCTGATCAGAACCTTTGCTGTAATACAAACTCTTTTGTAGGATCTGACAATGTACAGTAGAACCTGTTTCTATTTCAGCAAAGGTTCCGATCAGAATCCATTAACACATCTCTTGAGTTGAAGTGAGGGATGAACCCAAGGGTTTTTTAACAAGACATTTCAGTAGAAACTACAAAAATGTTTTGTTGATTCCTCTAAATCTTAATCACTCACTAAGGCTCAGATCCAAAAAACCAGGAGAATTAAACAGAGAGACAGGTGGACTAAAAGATATACAAATCAAGTCTTTCCTTCTTTCTTTCTCTCTCTTGGTCACATCAACCTCTCTCTCTCTCGCTCAGTGTGTTTGTATCTCGGAGAGATAATGGCAGTAATTGGATGGACTTGCAGGCTCTCTGTGTGTTTCTCGCAGATAAAGTGTGCTGTGTGATTCCCTCGGTGCTCGGCTACACGCTCTCTCCATTTGGAATTAAACGCTCTCTACACAATGAGAGGCACGTGGCCAGGCAGTGGCTCTGCCTCAGAGCTTCAGGTTCCAGCTCTGGCCATGAAAATGGCTGTGTAAATCCTCTCTTCTCCGGCTTACACGGCAACACTTCTCCAAACCTCCGGAAGGAGCATTAAAGTCCCGGATTTGTGAGGGCTTTCCTTTCGAGGTGCAGCTCTTTGCTATATTGTGTTTGGGATTTAAGTTTTTGTAAAAACAACATAAGATAATTCTTCATTTTGTTGGTGCTCGCCTCAAACTAATGATCTGGAACGTTTCCAGAAATGCTCGAGTTTAATGTTTCAAATGAACAAACAAACAAATCTGCGTGAATTGGCATCGTCTTTGGAACTGGTTGAATAACGGGAGTATTTTGCTCATCAACAGAGTGATGCTGAAGCGGGATGCCTGCTATATTCTGCTCCCTGAACTTTCCTCATATTCTGCTTGGTGTGTAGCAAAGCTTTTGATCTGTCATTTTACAGAAATGCCACTGGGCCACTGAGACCAATTAGAACATGAAAGGTGACGCCTGCTGCCCAAGTGGTACCAGCAGTCGGCTAAATCGGTGTAGGAGCGAGGGCATGGGGGCTTGGCGGAGGTGTCTCAAAGCGAGTTTGGCTTTGCTCCACATTCTAACGAACTGATGACAATTAGTTACTAATGACAAAGTTACTATAAGCATGAAGCACTTAATGAACATAATGATGTTAAGTATGACGCCAAACTACCTCTGATTCGTCAAAGTCATTGGCTACTGTGTTCCCTGCCCTAATTACGTTATTAGTTTCCACAACACGCATGTACCATGAGTGGCAGTGGAACGAAGAGGTGAGGTGACATACTGGGCATAATAGCACCAAGATAATAACGATTAAAAATAAACACACAGTTAATATGGTTGTGTTTTCTCACCAAACTCCAATTCCAAGAAAACACCACGGCTTACAGATATGGCCACCCTGGACTACACTCCCAACAACACACATCTGCTTCCCCGCTCTTGGTCACCAAACTTCTAACTGTATCCAATAGCCACACACTCACAAAGTGTTGAAAATGACTTTTGTTGTTTCTATTCAGCGCAAAGTATCTGTTCAGTTGACGCTACTGTAATTTCTGACATTATCATGACTTTTGTCACATGTGTTTTGCCTTTTGTACTGTTTGCTGATCTCCTGACCTGTGCCTGTTTCACGTTTTCCATAAAAGATCTCTCTTACACTAACGATCTTCTTAAGATCTCACTGAAACCCTTCAGGTCATCTTTATATGAAGGGAAAAAAATCTTTATGGGTATTTTTTCTTTCTTTAAGATTCATATATGTAATTGTATCTGCAAAGGCACAGCAGTGCCCCATGATGATTGATGCATTTATGATTGATTGAAATTATATTAGGGTAAAAATGTACTCTTTATACACATTATTGATCAATTTCCCTTAACAGTCCTTCAAATTTTTTATGTGTTGTGTGTGCAGCCACTGCAGGGAGTGCTCGAGATGCAGCGTCGAGGCTAGAGGCAGCGGCCGAGTGAGCGCGAGGCAGCAGGGAAGCCCCTCTGGATGAGCCAGCCACAGGCACCCAGCCGCACAGTACAGGAATATAACCACTTAATATGTCAACAGAGGCCGAGCTCCAGCCTGCTGCCAGACCCAGCGTCAAAAAGGATTCCAAGAGGAGAGGTAGGAAGCTTGCAGATATACAGCAGGTGTACACAAACACACACACACACACACACTGTGTGTGTGTATTAACTTCTCACTAGTCTAACAATTAGTTTTTCTGTATTGAAATGGGAAATGCAGATGTGGACATGGTGTTATTGGTTGTACAGTGAGTGCCATGCTACATACACACGCTCATATAACAGTCATGTATATAAAGACCCACATGTAAAATATGGGGAAGTTCCTGGTCAATTTAAATATAATGTCATCCAGTGGTTCTCGAATTAGTGACCAACTGGGGTTACATGATGCATAGCCAAGGGGTCAGTCTATCTATCTATCTATCTATCTATCTATCTATCTATCTATCTATCTATCTATCTATCTATCTATCTATCTATCTATCTATCTATCTATCTATCTATCTATCTATCTATCTAATTTTTGCTGGAAATTTATAATTGATTATCAATATTAATTTTTTTTAACCAATTCTATTTCTCACCAGAACTGAATGACTTTCAATGATTAATCCAATGTCCACTATCTCCAAGTTCTTTAAAAAATTTGCATGGCTGTATTAAAGGGCATTAATATTAATAAATGAATATTTGAATAGTAGATACTGTAACATGTACCGAGGGGATTCATGGAGTTTATTTCACATTTAAATTTGTCGTTAGCTGCAGAAGGTTTGAGAATATACTGATATACAGTACTGTGTGTACTGCTAGTGTGCATGTTTTGCCAGTTCGAACGCTCTGCTTTGCCTGTTTTACAGCTTATTTAATACCAAGATAAGTAAAATGCACCTTCTGTAAGATGTATTAAATGCACACCATGGGTGGGGTTGCTAAGCAAAATGCCGATAAAGACAGTAGATTTGACAAGATTAGATTAATTATAATAATGATGAGAAAAGATTTATTAATTATTAGTTATTTTAGCAATTAAAAAAAATATCAAATGGAAACGATGTAAAAATAAATATATGATCTGTAATGGCATGGTGATGGCTGTTGTTGGAATTTCTCCCACTTTGTGTGTGTTTTTTTTTAAGATAGCATGTGTAACTCCACAACGGACGGTTTTCCTATCAGCGAGGTTCACACTGTAGAAAATCAGAACTGTTACTGCACATGACTAAATACACCACTTCATGCCATTTGGTGTGCTAAGTTCATTTGAAGCCCTGCATGGACTAAAGGATTGAGTTGCTTGTTTGGATTGTAACACAGCCATTTGGAGCAGAAAGGCAATGATATTCGTGGCATGAAGACAGACAACATGAGCAGTATGGCTATGATAGTCCTCTTCCTGTGGCTTTATGTTCTTCCTGACTTGGAGAAGCTCTAGCTTTTTCAGCCCTTATTTCTGAAACTCACATTTCTGAGGCGTCCCATGAGGACAAACACTCCAAATGGAATGTAGAGAGTGTGTTTGTTTGTTTGGTTCAATTTGACCTGCTGGGCAAATCCCCTAATGACTACTGAAAAGCATTTCTGTGTCTCATCGTTGCCAGAGTACTGACCACTGTGAGATCAGTGTGATGTAATGATGCCCAGGCTGCATAAACTAAAGCCTAACTAAATTATTTTTTTTAAAAATATTATTAGCTATAGTATTTTGTTAATCAATATGATTAAACTAGGCCCTGGAATTCAAACAGTAAATAAACGAAGACCTGATAACTAGTAAGCTGTATGCATTATTGCATGCAATACTATTTATACTATATATATATATATATATATATATATATATATATATATATATATATATATAAGGAGTTGCAAAGACCAGGCTAGTAATTCATTAGTTACTACTGAGGCAGATGGTAAAGAAAACGGTCTAAAGAAGTCTAAATGTAGTAATGTAAGATGAATAAAGCCATTTCTTTAGAATACTGCACATTATGAGACTGCAAATATTCTTTTTTTTTCATCTTCATCTTCTTTTTCTGCTTCTTAATAGTAGTAGTCATATTTTTTTTGGCCTTGATGGATGTTTTACACCTTGAAACCATTTTATATAAAATCTCCTGCACTAATTAGTTTTTTAAAAAAAAAAAAACTATGGAAAAGTCTCATTACAGTTTAAACCAAGCATCAGATGGACCCATGTAAGTTCTACTTATGACATCATATTTTTTTAACATATTCTTTCCCTAACATGATAAAAAAGACTTGTCTCAGTACTGCATGAACCTGTCTGCATTTAATTCAGTTTGTGAATCATGTTTAGACACAGATCTGCCTTAAAATAGCGTTTCAGTCCTTGTTTTCTGAGCCCACGTGTGAGGTACAGTGAAGTGATGCAGGAGGTTTGTACTGTATACTGTGGATTTGGTGTGAATACCAGAGGAATTGAGACTGTGTGCCGGTTCACTCTTATTTTTTGTGAGTCTGCTGTGTTTGTCCCACAGGCCTTGAGTTGAACACATGTGCACTAGGGCATGCTCTTGTTTCGTTCTGTAACCAGCTGTGTACTGTACTGTAGCAGAGCCCTCTTGTGATGTGCCACATGTCCCTCTTTGGACACCCACTGCTCCAGTTAAGCTCCATTTTTTTCCAGGATTTGCAAGGTCAGACTAGGACTAGCACAACTGATGTGTGCATGCTTCTATGTTTTATTTTCTTGATATGGGCTTTAAATGGAGATCCGTGTACTGCACGTGTGATTGGGCAGGTCAGCATGCCAGGGTCCAGCATCCAGATCCTTTCTCAGTGATAGAATGATGCCGCTTGTACAAGATAAATCTTTCCATTGAAAAAGATCAATTTGTTTAAAGAGTGTATACCTGTCCACTCGGAGCTCTGAGATGATCTGATTTGTAATTCTGTGGAAAGAATTTGGGTCATGTTTGTTATGATGAATTTTATATACTTTGCAGATCAGGATCAGAAAACGAAAGCAAGGATAGAAAGATAGACGTTTACATGGAATGAACAAAAAGAACTGAAAAAGATGCGAAAGCGAAACACAATTGTAACCCAACAAATCTGAGGAGAAGCAGAATACATAACCCATAGGCAATAATAATAATACGGAGTAATAAAGCAACTTTTACTAGGATCCCTATGTGCTATAGTGTAGCATGTAATACTCTGAGCAACATTTTTTCGGGAACCAGAAATTTAATGACTGCTTCAACTTTGCTCAAAGAACAGCTAGTAATTATGCAGAAAAGTTACTGAACACAGGAGCAAACATTCTGTCAGGATGATGTCCAATATTACAGGTGGTTAATGGGGCAATGTCATTATAGGACGTGAAGGCAGATGCAGGTGCAGGATTTAATCGATAACTGTGATATCTGTGAGTAGGAATCTCGACATCAGCAGAAGTTTGTCAACGAGACAGTGAAACACAGGAACTTATACAGGATTTAACATGAGGGTATAACAGGACACAGGTGAGTGTGAAATCTTTTTGTACGAGCCGAACACAAGTTTGTAGGATGAATGGCAATCATGTGTAAATTAATGTTTTGCATTTGGTAACACCCACAAAACACCATAAAAGGTCAAAGCTCAGAAAGCTGAAATGACTAGAAAGTAGCAAACCTTCTAAGGGGTAGATGTAAGATTTATTTTTTTTTTTTACTAATGTCTGACAATAAAAAAAAAAAAAATATATATATATATATATATATATATATATATATATATATATATATATATATATATATATATATATATATATATATATATATATATATATATATAATAATTGGGGGCACGGTGGCTCAGTGGTTAGCATGTTCGCCTCACACCTCCAGGGCCGTGGATCGATTCCCGCCTCCGCCTTGTGTGTGGAGTTTTCCCCGTGCCTCGGGGGTTGATTGGCATCTCTGGAAAAATTGTCCGTAGTGTGTGATTGTGTGAGTGAATGAGTGTGTGTGTGTCCGATGACGCCTGAGATGTTCCCCGTGACCCAAGAAGTTCGGATAAGCGGTAGAAAATGAATGAATGAATAATAATAATAATAATAATAATGTTATAGTTTAACAGCATCTGAAAACGCTCAAGTCTGGATCCAAAAAAGCGAACTAGGTGTGAATTAACACTAGAACAAAAGCATACTATTTCTAAACGTACAAGAATTTCCTGAATAATCATTATAATAATAAAGGATTACCTTTAAAACTGCTCTGACAAATGATCTACAAATAAATCTGTTTAATTTGATGGCCCACTGTCCTCATACATGCTGCTGAATTATTCCAGAGTTGTTTGATGAAGAACAGAAAGAAGTCGAGTGCATTCCACATCCTTTACAATCACCAGGTTTCAGCCTTTATTGAGCCTTTCTGGAAAGTTCTAGAGCTCAGACACAAACTCAGCTTCAGACTGCAAACCATTTAGGATTTCTTTGACTGCTGTTCAGAAGATCAATGCTGACTGTATACTGTATAAGCTCTTGGATATGAATGTGTTGATTTCCAGTGTTTGTTTTATTTTTTTTCCATCCCCTTATATGACATACAGTATATTTGTAGAAAAAATCTTTTACAATCACTTATAAAGTAATAATGAGCGAGATTTGTGTTTTTTATATCTCAAAAAGTACTTAGTTTTTTAAAAGATAAAAGATGTGAACACAGTCTGCGCTTACAATATGATTTAACCACTTCCTGTCCGACTCCACATCTGCCTCTTGCTCTATCCATCTCTACGGAAACATCAATCATCCTTGACAGCAGCGGTTATAGCTAATGACTCTGACCTGCATTGCTATTCCCATGGAAACCAACCCGGTCTGAACCGCGTTGTAATAACAGCTGCCTCTATTCCCATGGTAACCATTATATTACAACCTGTCTAAATCTCGTAACTCTAACAGCAAAGTAACCTTACTGCTACTAATGACCTCAGTGGCTCTGCACTTCAATATGCGATGTGACATGTAATTAAGCCTCTTTCTCATTTATAGCACTGAAGCTACAGTTCCTGGTGCTTTAATTTGCCGCATTAGTGTCACATAGTGTGACTACAATACCCAGCATGCACAGCGTATGCACTCATTTAGAGACCCAGGAGTAGGGGTCCTTAGCTGTGAAGCATTCGTACTGCAGTGTTTCTATGTTGCCAGCCATCTGGCTACTGAGCACAACTGACACACACTCTCTGAATACACAAGCATGAGTAAGATGGACACACACACATACACACATGCACACGGGATGGCTTTCAAACATGCAGTGAAATTAATTGAGGTATAATGGATAAGCATTTTATGTGCGTTGAGATCCCTGAGGTCTGTACAAGGGGTGTAATAATATAAAAGAATCTCTCTTTCTCTCTCTCTCTCACTCACACACACACACACACACACACACACACACACACACACACACACACACACACACACACACACACACACACACACAGAGAGACACAAACACAGAAACATAGTGAGTCTGCTTTTGGGACTGGATTTAATGAATATGAATGTCATTGATTCACATTGGAATGTTGAGGAGGTGAATGCAGCCAGGGACAGTTAGAGATGCAGCATTACTAATAAACAAAGCCTAATGAAAACAGCGCTGCCGAACCTCCTGCTTCCTCTCACTCGGTGCCCTCGTGTCTGATTTTAGAAAGGTTAATAAGTCGTTCATTTACTTGTTGAAACAACAGAAGAGTAGATGGTTCCACTGAGGACATTATATTGTCACATTTGTTTAATCATGAATTCTGAATAATAAGGGTAGGTATACAGTTCTATGAAATACAAAGAGTTCGGGAAGCTAAAGCAACGACTATAATAAGTATAATATGAGACAGAACCAGTAGGTTTATGCGCACACACTTATATTTATTCATTTAGCAGTTGCATTCATCCAAAGAAACTTACAGATGAGGAAACCCAAGCAAAGCGATATATCAAGCAGAGGATTGGTCTGACACCAACAATTATGCTGAAGACAAAATCACAGAGGTGAACATCACTGGAAGCTGCTTCTTTGTATTTACATCATTTTATACATTGCACTGAGTTAATGTGTGTAAGATGCCCTTCTGCCCCCGCCCTGAAAAAAATAAATAAATATATATATAAATGATTCATTTTATTTGATATGTAGAAAAGCTCTTACTCCATAATCATTCATAACATACCACACTGAATAGTGAAAGATGTTGTGTGTGTGTGTGTGTGTGTGTGTGTGTGTGTGTGTGTGTGTGTGTGTGTGTGTGTGTGTGTGTGTGTGTGTGTGTGTGTTCACATGAATGGGCTTGTGTTACTGCTAATCACACTGATATTGTTTAGACAGTGTTACCCTAATCAGCAGAACGGAAGGATTAATTGATTTATTTCACATCTGCCCTTTTCCTTGTGTGTACTGTCTTTCAGGATCAACCAGCGGCAGTTCATTAAGCCGTGAGCTTGATCATTAAGCTCCCAATTTATCTCTCTTACACAATCTTCTGTTTCCTTTCTCATCCTCATTCATACATTGTTGTTTTTTTTTTTCTTGTATTCAATGTTCTGTGAGTGTCAGCTTTTTATTCATGCTTTTGCAAACTGCTGCTTTTTGTGTTGATCTTTACTTCACACTACCGTACACATGACACTGTATCGACAGAGTTATAACAGAAGAGAATCTGGAGTGATGGAGATGTGATTCAGAGTCAGCAGAAATGCATTGCTTTTATGGTGGTGCATTGGTTAGGAAGCGCATTCTTGCAAATGCATATCTGGCAAGCAGTCCTGATGCTGGAACTGGGATAAAGATACAGTAAAGCCATATTCTAGCCAAGATACCCCTAGCCTTGCCTAATGATCCAATCTGAAGCCTGGTTTGGCAGCTGAATTTCACACCAGTAGCAGGACCCCAGCAGTGATCCAGAGACCTCAGCTGCTGATTGGATAATTAGTAAGAAGACTGAAAGGGATCTGAAGGATTTGGCTTGTGTATAGAGTGGAGTGGAGTTCGAAAGCTACTTAATCAGCTCCAAAAACAATCCTCTTAAACCTTTTCAACTCTTTACGCCAGCCTTGTTTGCATCAATGAACGCCAAAGCCAGGCAGCCAGAGTAGAACAAATTTCAACAAGTGGATCATGATAGCATTGCAAATTAGTTTGATTAGTATAAGTATTTAAGGATGTGAAAGGACAAGAGTATTCATTTTATGCACTGCTTAATGGACTCTTACAAACACTAGTAAAGGACACTGGTATTTAAAATGCATTCATAGGATATATTCATTATCCATCTATACAAATAGCATCTTTTTTTAAATGCATAAATGATCTTTAGTTGAGTACTGAGGGTATGTCAATTAGATGTACTTTTATCAGGTCACTGTACAGATGCAGTTTGGATGCAAGAGCAGGGCTTTTAATAACAAAAAGGCCCTAAAATAGGAACAGGGCAGAAGTATTGGAACAATTTAGTCGTTTAGCACTTTTACAATGTACATTATCTCCAAGCAGCTTTACAGAACATAAACATAAAACATAATATAAAGATTAATATAATAAATTTTAGACTTGTATTTAAATGTGTTTGTATTTATCCCCAATGAGCAAGCCTGAGTTAACTCGGGCGACTGAGGCAAGGAAAAACTCTCTTGCATGGTAAAGGAAGAAACCTTGAGAGGAGCCAGTCTCAAAGGGGAACTCATTCTCATTTGGGTGACACTAGAGGGTGTGATTGTAAATATAGGCTAATACAATATAGAGTTTGTTGTCCTGAAAAACAACATGGAGTTGGCATCTCCTCTTAGAATGTCCGAATAATTCATAACAAGTCCAATTTGAGCTAGTAAATCTCTAGATGTTTCAGGATCCTCATATGGTTAGCCTTGTCTCAGTAAGGGTCCAAAATCTTCATGGCACGGAAGACAATCGGAGCTGGTACAATTTCTGTTTCCCTCGGGATGGGTAGAAAGAGAGAGAAGCAATGGGGAGGCATTAGCATAGCAATATATTAGGACAGGCAAACACTGGCACAGCAAGCAAGCTATCCACAAAGTCAAAAACAGACTAAGATGAACAGGGATAAACAGGAGTATCAGAGATAGGCAGAATTAAAATCTGATCACAGTCAGAAAACTGGAAAATCAAGGCTTAATAACATCACAGACCTTATAAAGTGTGGAAACCTAACATACATAATTAAACACAGGTGAAAACAGTAAAAAGACTTGCAACTGTGAATGTGGGAGTGCAGGTTGTTGCAGTGAGCTGTAGTTCACGGCGGCCATGTTTGCCGGCAGTGGTGAAAGAGGGTCTGTGACGTTATGCGATGTGGCACTTGTAAGGTATTGTATGAAATGAAAAATGTCATTCAGATGTAAATGTACAGGTCCAGGTGTTCTGAATAAAGTGCTCAGAGAGTATTTGTCACATTAGATATGTATTTATCATCCATTACCTAAAATACAGGACCATATTGTTTCCCTCCTTCACTTGTATCAGCTTCTCTATAATTGAGCCAAACAGCATGTTTGCCATTGAGGTCACTCCTGCCCTTGATGCCTTTCTGTAATTAAAATGCCATTTAATTTATGTGCTGTCAACTCCCTCTCTGATTACACACAGAGGCCAAGGAGCACAAGAAACAATTTAATTTTATGTTTTGTATCTCATTCCGTAACCTTCATGTTTACTTTAATTGTCGCAGATTGGCCAGCGTGACCCTCCTCAAATGATGGCCTTCAGGGTGCTGTAATTAGAATTCAAAGGCAGCGGCAGGGGGATCTGAGGACAGTCCGTGTATCTCAAGTCTCATTAAACTGTGTCTCATCTATTCAGGACGAAATTAAAAACCGAATGTTTTCACTTTATGTTGAGGTCATGAGGTCAGATGCATGAAATGTTTAGTCTGATGAAATGTTTTGTCTCACTGTTTCCGATTTGAAAGCCGACAACTTAGCCATGTTTGATAAATATTTTACTGTGTTTGGAACCGGAAATCGTAAACTTTAATAGACTTGCTCGGGTCTTGCTGGTTAACCGACTGTAACTAGTACAAATTAATGTATGGTGTGAAATCAGAGGTCGCAGAATCTGAAACTGAATTTGAAAATATTGAGGGAAAATATGTCAATTTTTATTGAAAATTTTCCGTAGGGCTTTTTTTCTCACTGACCTTAACCTCGGGTCATCGTTGTTTTTGACCAAACTTTAATCTCCAGGTAGTGGAAGGTTTGACACTCGTAATTTAGAAGCAGGGTTTACATGGCTTTTTGCTCAGAGTTATGAAACTCTGCTGTGAAGCAGGGCTAGCAATGCTTTTGCTGTGTTAACTCGATATGATGTTAAAATGCTACCACTAGATGCCGAACACCAAACACGCATTCATCAATTGAACATTTAACAAATACGTCGAGTAATATCCAAAAACGTTCTTATAATACTTTTGAGTATCTTTTCTACATTTAATATAATTGCTGCGATATGACCGACAGGATAATCTTGCTGTAATAAAATTTTAAAAACAGGATCCACAATACACGTTTAACATTACAGATCTTTTAATCCTAATGACGTCCTACAGATCGGCATGCACAGGTACATTCACGTGATAAGGCCGTGTTCTTTCATATAACCTTTGTACAGTGAATTGTAATAATGCTCTGAGGAGACCTTTAGCACCAACCTCATGAATCTACTTTATCCTTATATGTGCAGAAGGTCTTCTATTTTAGAGACAGTTTTCTTCCTTAGAGGGTACAAATCAAACAGTCTGCAGTTTTCCCTGCAGGGAGCTTCATGCCTCATTCCTTCAGAACCTCGGTTTTGTCTCTTTTTTGTCTCTCTCCTTCTCCTTTGCTGTAATTAAATAGCGTTTATGTCTGATTTCTCTCTTTGACAATCAGGAATAATTACGCCACATTACAACACAGCCTGCTGAGATGGGTAAGCAAATAATACACAGTAAAATGACAGTGTGTGTGTGTGTGTGTGTGTGTGTGTGTGTGTGTGTGTGTGTGTGTGTGTGTGTGTGTGTGTGTGTTTAAGCAAATGTGCATGCATTCCCTTCTGTGTGTTAATCCACTGGCAGATTTTAAATCAAAGTGCACTTGTTAAAGTGTCAAGTCAAATTTATTGGGTCGTGTGTGTGTGTGTGTGTGTGTGTGTGTGTGTGTGTGTGTGTGTTCTGAATGCCTAAAAGCTAAACCTTATAAACACCTAATGTTGTAAAAATGTTTATTATTTGATGATGATGATGATGATGATTATTATTATTATTATTATATTTATTATTATTTTACAGCGACTTGTTTTTTACATTTATTTATTTATTTATTAAGTCCTGCATATACTACTCCTAACACACACACACACACACACACACACACACACACACACACACACACACACACACACACACACAGAGTAATATACAGAGTAAGGTTCATATACTACAGTTTTGTAATATTTCAGTAATAACATGTGAATTAATTCGCTCGCGAAGGTGTCTTGTGTTTGCTGAGGCCATGACTTGCAGTTTGAGCTGTGTGTTTAAGCTGACCTGTGTGTGTAATTAGATCAGCCTCATTGAGTCTTGTCTTGTAAGGAAAAATTAATAGGCAGCAAAATGAGCTCTGTAGCACTTGGAGCATGCATGTGTATCAAGATTAAATATGCAGCAAAAAAAAAAAAAGAAGAAAAAAAAAGGTCAGCCTTTGGCACTGTATGACCTTTCGGACGAGTTTCAGTGGCGTTGAACCTTCTTACTAATAATAAGTACTGTAATTATCAAATATTTGATTATAATTCACTTTTTTGTGGGCTAGATACTCCTTACGTTGTGTTGGCTTATCTCTTCACTTATCATACATTGGGTTTTGAGAGCAAAGTGGGAGTCTGGTTGGATAATTTATCAAAGGAAAGAGATCCATATCTATACCTTCTTGCTGCTAATATCCCTGTGGAGAAGGAGCTTAAGAAGATGACCCAGCATTCGGATGTGTGCGGCAGTTAGAGCCTTCCTGCAGGGCTCCTGGCAGGCTTAAACGTACATTTTTACCATGGAGTAGCTCTCATAATGTGCTGCAGTTTTTTATACCAGACAGTAAAATGCAGCTGTGTGTCAAATATGATTTATTATTATAATTGGAATTAACTTGCATTGTACAAAAATATCTTTATTTTTTCTCCCATTTGGTTATTTACCAACTCACTAGCCATTAGCCATCTCTCCCTATCAGTCAGGTTGAGAGGATGAAAGCGAACACATGCTTCCTACATGAAGGCAGCCAACCACATCTTTTCGAAATGCATCGCAATGCCACTTTTTGAACAGGACGATGCTTTTTACGCCCTCATACACACTCTCACATATGTCATTTAGTGTTGCTGTGATTGACAGGTGAGAGATGGCATGACGTACCTTGCACGCAAAGAATCAGGCAGTTTTTTTTCTTACAATAAACAGGTGTGACGTTTTCAGGATCCAGACAATACAGCGAAGACATGAGTTGTTTTTTGGGGTTTTTTTGAGCACATTGCTTCCTTATACAGTAGCTTAAACCCAATTTTTTTGTTAAATCGGTTGATTTAGGCTTAGACTACTCCAGTCGTGGAAAAGTATTTTTAATTTTACCAACCACACACATTCACAATTCACTATTATTTTATTTGGATAATACTTTTCACAATGGGCAGTCATAAAATAAATAAATAAATATAATATAATATATATATATATATATATTTAGATAGATAGATAGATAGATAGATAGATAGATAGATAGATAGATAGATAGATAGATAGATAGATAGATAGATAGATAGATAAACAAGTATAATACAGATAGTACAGTTAACTTGAATTTTTTAGGTGTTATGTACTGTATAATACAACATGGTTCTTGTGCTTAACCACACTCTCGTCCAGTCACAGTGCAAAAATAAGTGAACTCTTACCCTAGTACAAGAAGTGGCTCGCTGTAAACATTTAACACATTAAAAACAGTGAAAATCTTGGTGAATTGAATTTATTCGGATGCTTAAATCGGTTCCACACGACTGACCTGAGTGACATTAACACAATTCGTTTTTGTTCATCAATGATTTGAACCTGAATTTTAAAAGCCCTGAGTAAATTCAACCAGCAAGCTCACTCCTGAGCTGAGAATCAGCTATGTTGCAAATGTTAAGGGCCTTGCTCAGGGGCCCAGCAGTGGCAGCTTGGTGGACTTGGGATTTAAACTAACAACCTTCTGAGCTGTAGTCCAACAACTTAACCACCAGGCTACCACATCTTCATCCGGTTGATCTTTAGATCCAGTGCCGACACCGACGAGATGGAAACCTCTTCTAAGTGACAGCAGATAGTGACATCATAAATCATTACTTTATACAGATATAGAGGTGTAATAAGGAAAATAGTTTGAGTTAAAAGACAGGGGGTGTTCGTGGTTAAGATCATTGGCATCTTCTGGTGTTTCCATCTGGCAAATGCTGTAAATGAAAGTTTGTTCGTTGTGAATATGAGTCCTATATATATATATATATACAATGAAATAAGTACAAACAATTTGATTATAGACTAAAACTCGTAATCACCACTGGAAAATAAAATCCTATAAAGTAAATAATCTCTTGAATGTATTCAAACTTCTCATCATGATACGAGTACAAGATTATTTAGAAATTTGTAATAGTTGTGGTTTTGTGTAGATTATTCTGCTTCTTTATAGAAATAAATTACGTGAAGCAAATCGAATATACCGTATAATACTGTGTATGTATATCTAATGATAAATAAAATAAATAAAATCATGTGATATTATTTCATTCTTCGTGCAGGCCATACAGTACAGTACATAAGACAAAAAAAACTCAAAAAGACCTTAAATCATCTGTTATTGATTTCCTTTGACTTATCCAACAGGAGAGCAGATGTGTATGCAGTGCAGGAATTTTGTGTTTGTCTTTCTTTGTCATAAGTTCCAGACATTTTATTTGTTTTCCCTAATGCTCTCCAGACAGAGCACTATTCACTCCTGCGATTCTGAATGTCAGCATAAAGAGTAACCCAGGGCATTTCCTTATTTCTTTAGCGTGTATACAATATTCTTTTTGTCTGTTTTGAGTGGTCATTTTCTCTGTGAAAGCTTTCTCTCACCCGGTTGATGTCACGTCTAACATATCATTTATTTTGTCCACTTTGGCAGCTCGACGTCTCCATAGTAACCGCTGATATCTGTTATAAGAGCTTCTCGAACAACAGCATACAGCATCGTGTGCTATTCGTCATAAACGGACATGTCTGTATTTATCGCAGCCTAATAGAAATGTAATGTCATCACTGATTCAATCACACCGTCTAGATCAGTTCATTATCTAGTCATTTCTATTTGTCCTTTCCATTCAATGGCAAAACAACAGATGGAAACTACTTGTTATTGTTATCAAATTGTTCTAGATGTTGTTTGTTATAGTCCTCTTTACATCGATGTGTTGTTTTAGTTTAAAAGCAGTTGAATCACCATGTGTCCTGATTTTTAAAAGAATAAAAAAAACAATAGAGTTTTCAAAATCCTTTCCAAACAAGACTCATTATGGTCCCCACAAAGATACTCATTACCATTTGAGACTCATAGATTGAACATAGGCTTAGAGAATTACCCAAACTGTGAAGTTTTAGCATTGTTTTAGCATTGTTTATCCTTCATATCTTAATATATGTGTTGCCTGCTTGACATCACTTTGACCTAAACCTATTTATATTCAACCACCTTCACCATCACCGTTGCCTTCTGGAAGCTTTGGTCACTTTAACACCAAGGTAACCCTTTTTACCAGGACACTGGCTTTCGACACTGACTTTTCGCTTTGACCATGTGCAAGGTTTACCATGGCAAAGTCCAACCTAGACTTATTTCAAAACAAAGGTTTAGCCATTTAACCGACTGGAATGAAACATGAAAATATCTAGACAGACAGAGAGCATCATTTTCATTTACTCATCATCCAGTTACATATCACACTATTTTATATTATTTTGTCAGTTTGACTGAATGAGCCACAGGATCCCGGGTTCTCATTGCCGCAGCCCGAGTTCGAGGGTTGCGTCAGGAAGGGCGCCTGGCATAAACCTGTGCCAAATCTAATATGCGGACCACATGATCCGCTGTCGCAACCCCCCGGACAGGAAGCAGCCGAAAGAGGAAGAGGATTTTATTAGTTTGACTGAATGAAGCTGAAAATGAAGAATACAGTCCTGATCTTTTTTAATTTACTTACATGTTATTTTGCTTTTTGTCTGTCATTTTTTTTATCATGACTTGACAAGTTTACTCTTTACTCCTACAAGTTTACAGATCTTACATGATCCTAAATCTAGCCTAAAAAAATAGCTTGTTGTGTTGTGATGACTTTTTATTTGTTTCTACTATTATTCTTAGTATTCTTAGTTTCCAATGAGGCTTTGTTTCAATTCAGTTCAATTTTATTTGTATAGCACGTTTACCAAAGCATCTTTACAGGATATAAAGAACATAATACAGAAAGTTTAATATTATTCAAAGATTATTATAATACACAAGTTCAAGAGTGATATTAGCTATTAAATGTGTTTGTATTTATCCATAATGAACAAGCCTGAGGTGACTGAGGAGACTGTGGCAAGGAATAACTCCTTTAACTGGAGGAGGAAGAAACACTGAAGGGGAACCTCATCCTCATTTGGGTGACGCTGCAGGGTGTGATTTATAAATGTACAGTCTGACTATAGTGTATTGAGGTTTTTGCCCTCAAAGACAACATGTAAAGACCACATGTCTGGACACCGTATTGACCTCCACCTGCCATTTGACATGAGAGTTACAAACCTTTTCAGATTATGATCTAACCTCCATCTATGAATTCAGATATTCTGTTAATTAAATGTGTCGAAATAAAGTCCCAGGGTTTAACCACCTCTGCATTATATTACAAGTAGTCACAACATGACAACTCAATACTTTGGAAAACAGATTTGTCGTAGGCATTAGTGACACATAGAGCTCAGTATCATTAAGCCGAGCTTAGTAGCCACCTGCAATCTGCTTAGATTCTGAAATCAATGTCACTCATCAGTCAAGCCATCGATCAGCCTCTCAGCCAGCTGTCCTGCTCCGAAGCTGACACACTGAGCGATGCCAGCCCTGTCATTATTAATCATTTTACAGTGAAATGGCTTTCTGATTTACAGACAAATTATGTGGTCTACTGTTATCCCGTCCATGAATTCAGGTGTGTGTGTGTGTGTGTGTGTGTGTGTGTGTGTGTGTGTGTGTGTGTGTGTGTGTGTGTGTGTGTGTGTGTGTGTGTGTGATGGGTTTGTTTGGTGGCAGGCTAATCAGATAGCTGTAATTGTGTTTACCCAGCTAAGGGAACATGTGCACAGTAATTGGTGCCTTGATTAGTGCAGCAGCACAACTGCAATCCTTCATTAAGCTCACGGTATTCAGAAGAGCAGCACCACAAAAAGGGGGACAAAAAACTAAGGCATGAGATGGAGATCTGGAGTGGTGGACATTTAAGTAAAGGGGGAAAATGAGACAGAGAGAGAATTTGACAGATTTTTTTTTTTTTTTTTTTTTTAAAGAGCCAAACTGCAGTAAAACAAAAAATCTTGTTTATACTGATTTATTTTCTACTTATGTGACGACACTGACGAACGATCATCATGCATACTACAGCTCACGTACATACAGTACTAAGTGATTGCCCTAAAACTCAATAAAAGGTAGAGTTGAGCGAGAGAGAGAGAGAGATGAAAATGGAAATGATGAGAGAGAAAGAGAAGGAATTTCTAAAGAGCAGAAAAAGTGAAAATCTTTCCGACCGCAGTAGAAAAGGTAAAAATCTTGGAACAAATTTCAGAAAATATGAATTCATCCTCCACGACGGAGTCGTTTATCATCGTTCAGTTCTGATTTGGACATTCTAGACAAAACAAGATGCTGTGGATGACAGACCCACTGATACTCCAGCAAAAGCTGCTTTCATTTAATCTTTGTAGAAGGTTATTTTGTAGAGGAGAGAGTTTGATGTACAGTGTTCTGCTAATAGATCAGACACTGTCTTGTAGTACATGCGTGCATTCTCCTCTCCATCATATACCACAGCTTCTGCTGGGATCTCGGCATGTCTGGGGGCAGATCATCATGGATGACGACTAATCAGGTGAAGTTCAAACCCTGTAAAACTGAACTGCTGGTCATCTCAGGTAATTTATCTCCAGGTCTTGCAAAGGCCCTACAAAATGATCTGATCTCACCTTCTGGGTTAACCATTAACAATCGATCCTCCTTTTCTACTCATGTTGCTAATGTGACAGGCTCATACCAATTTCTTATCTACAACATCAGAAGGACTCGGCCATTTTTTATCCACACAAGCTGCTCAGGTGCTTGTGCTTTAGTGTCTTGTCATTTCGAGATTGGACTACTACATCTCACTGCAGGCAGGTCTACCAATGAACGTAATTCGTCCTCTGCAAATGATCCAAACTTTTATTTAACCTGCCTAAGTTCTGCCTAACTCCCTCCACTGGACTCGGGTAGCTGCACACATTACAGGTAGATTCAAAATATTGATGCTTGCCTACAAAGCCATCAATACACCAGCACACTCTATCTTACCGCAAAGCTCTTGTCAGTCCTCTCAATGCACTATATGTAGGTATCAAGTCAAATCAAGTCAAGAGTCAAGAAGCTTTTATTGTCATTTCAACCATATATAGCTCAACCTGGTACAAACAGTGCAGGACAAGACAAACAAGACAGTGCAGGACAAAAGACAGTGTAAACAAAAAGTTACAGGACAATACAAAAAGTACAAAAAATACAATATGCAAAAGACAATAAATATATATAGTATATATAGCAAGACTCTTCTGTTCTGGTACCAAGATGGTGGAATGAACTTCCCCAAGACGACCATATACAGTCGTCGAGTCACTGGCTTGAACAACGGGTAAAGAATTAAGTTTTGGGTTGATGGAAGCTAAGTCTTTAACCTAGTGAAGCAATGTTAATATATTCGTTGATGGATACTTCAAAGCACGTTTGTACGTTGCTCTGGATAAGGACATCTGCCCGGACGCCATAAATGTAAAAATGTTGCAGCATAGCCATTGTTCCCCTCCATTTGTGAAACGAATTGTCTTGTAATTAAAATATGTCTGCCAATCCAGCACCTCCCTCCCTCCCTCCCTCCCTCCCTCCCTCATGCTATTCAATATGTATATTTTTTTTCTTACAACTCTGCTCTAGTCTTGTCCTGAGGCTCCTCAATTTCTGTCAAATAGAGAAAACTGAAGAGTTTTATTTTGGGCATCTAGCACAAAAACGTGTGTGTGTGTGTGTCTGTGTGTGTGTGTGTGTGTGTGTGTGTGTGTGTGTGTGTGTGTGTGAGTGTGTGTGTGTGTGATCGTTTCCCTCTATCTTTGTGGGGACCAAATGAAAACCAGACATTTGGAGCTTGTGTGTGGATATTTGGCTCATTTCCATGCCGTATAAACAGTGTACATTTATTTAAAACAGGCACTGAGGTTCATGTTAAGGTTTGATTGAGGTGTAGGAGAAGCATTAATTAACAGAATGAATAATTATGCAAATAGAAGGTCCTTGCTAGAATAGTAATACAAACATGTGTGTATGCGTATATGACTGTGTAAAAGAGAGAAGTTCTTGGCTTGTAGAGCCAGTGAGCCTAATTAATTGTGCAAGTGGAAGAGAAAGGAGCAACTCGCCAATTCATTCATCATCTGCCAGTCAGCATGTCAAGAGTGCAGGCTGTAGTGTAGGTTTGTGTGGGAGAGAGAGAGAAAGAAGAGAGGATTGCTTGGCAGCTAGCTTTGCATTGCATTGCTAGTTCCTGACTGATGAGCTTTGGATGACGGACTCCTTGTGGTTTGTAGAAAAGAAAAAGGACAGAGAGGAGAAAGATGTCACAACTCATAATAATGCCCTCCCTTTATTTATTAATTTGTTTATTAACTCCACCTAATACAGACAACAGAGCTGGTCACTGTTGTGTAAACAGATGCAAACTATAAGGTTCTACATTTAGAGAGCTAGAGAGCTGACTCGGGATGTGACACTCACATCCCTGCTCCAGTGGCATATCTGCCACAATGGACAGGTCAGGAGATCACCAGGTTCCACAGACAACTGCATCCAGACATCTAACGCGCTTACTGTACAATGCTGTGCTCTCTGAGTGTGTTTCACTGCTCCAGGATACAATGCTGGTGAAGCGATCATGTGCATTAAGAGGTTTGTGCAGGTAGGCAGTTTAACAGGAACAGTAATGTTCAGTTTTTTAGGTAGAGACAGACGGTAACTCTAAATCCTAAGCAATCTCGACATCAAGGCTCAGGCAGTGTGTCAACTGATCTACACACAGGGTATCAAAGGATAGGCAGAAGAAAAAACAAGAAAACAGAAAAAGAAATATAAACGATTTGGTAACACTCAAGAAACTGCAACCAAAGACAGATGAGTGTTTAAACAGATATGGTAATCAAATGGCAGATTGCAATTAAACTGTTTAAGATATGATAGGGTAACCATGTGGTAGCCTCGTGGTTAAGATGTTGGACTACTGATCGGAAGGTCATGAGTTCAAGTACCTACCAGGTCCAACAAGCTACTGTACCACTGGGCCCCTGAGCAAGGCCCTTAACCCTCAATTGCTCAAATGTATTAAAGGAAAAAAATGTAAGTCACTCTGGATAAAGGTATCTTTCTGGCTAAATGCTAGAAATGTAAATAAACCACCCATGACAAGACAAACGTGACACACACGCGATATACACAAAAACATATGAAACGTAGCACTGTAGGTTTAGACAACAGAGCATGCAAATATCCATACCGATCGTCAATATTCATTACAGCTGTTTTTTTGTTTTTTTTTATTGTTAACATGCGTCGTTAAGCCACATCGGCAGAACTCTTCACACGGTAAGTGAAACGGACATCTATGCAGAACAAACGGAATCATTTTTCACTGCTTTCACACAAAATACATTCAGTGAGCACATTATCCAAAATTCATGAACTCTCGAGTCAAACTCCAGCACCCGAGCAACGCCGCATATCTGCAGCACATTTTTCAACCGCATGCACACAAATTTCACGCAGTAACCGGACTGAAATACAGTATAGAGAAAATCTTAGTAGAATATTTACAATAAAACAAAATCCTAATCATCCCCAACACATATAATTACAGTTTAACTGAATGTTTACTCTGTGTCCTGTTTATAGTTACTATTTTTCAGTAAAAGGGACTTCAGAATGATTCAGTTTGGAAACATGGGTGAAGGAAGACAGGAGGGTCGGTGAGGAAAGAAAGGTGGCCGAAGGACGGAGAGTGATATATTTCTACAATGATAAAAAAGAAATATATAGAAATACTATTGACTTTTATTCTTATTCTATTATGAAATACTGATTTCTGTGAAAACATTTCTGTTAGTGCTTTTACATTTACATTTACATTTACAGCATGTGACAGACGCCCTTATCCAGCGTGACGTATATAAGTGCTTAAATCTCTAACATTGAATACATTAATGCTGGTTCACTAGGTTACATACTGAAGATACCATGAGTTTAAAACATTTGTTCAAAGTTACAATGAAAAAGTGTCAAAGGATTTATTTTTTTTGTTTGTTTTTTTAATGCAAAAGATAAGGAAAGAAGTGCTAGTTGAAGTGTTTCCTGAATAAGTAGGTCTTCAATCGCAGCTTGAAAATAGCCAGTGACTCGGCTGTCCGGACCTCTACAGTAGCTCCGTGTGTTACGAGTTACAGTGTGTGCTTTCTGAGTGTTGCTGTATGGTCAAAGAAGCTTTTTTTGAGCTTGTTTTGGTGCTTTGAGTGAGTTTTGAGGATGAGATTAATTGTGTCTTTATACTGCATACGTATTTTTGTATTTTATTGACCAATTCAAGTTGTGGATCTGGGAATACCATGTGTTAGGGAAGAATACATGTTGTATGGAATACCAGTGCAACACACACATTTCAGACAGTGTTTCTTCTGGCTGTGTGCATCGGTGCATCAGTGCGTAGCTTCTCTCTTGTTGTTGTAACATTCATCAGGCTTTAGATTCTTCTCGCTGGGTGACTCCTCTCTTGCTGGCAGAGAGGATGATGGGTCGCGGCCTTTTCCGTCTCGAGGCCGACCGCCTGTGGGCTCCTCCTGATAGACTTTGGAAGTCACAGAACCGTCCTGGCTGTGCTAATATCCTGCAACCATTTCAGCACATTTAGTCAGAAGATTGTCCTTAGGAGACAAGGAATGAACACAGGAGGTCAATCGTCTCTCACACACACAAACGCATACACAAACAGAAGCCCACACACAGCCTGCTGACTCATTCATTACCCCATCTGGCGCCATCTGTCCTCCTTAAGACAGGAAAGGTGAGCATTTCATCTGCTTTACTTTTCCTCCCTTTGGTTCTCTTTCCTCCTTTTTTTTTTACTAAAGGTGCTAAGGTCTGGTGCTAAGTAAATCTTTGTAAATCAAAGAGGAGAAAGCTAGACAAAGCTGAAATAGTTTAATTTACTATGATTATTTAAAGTTTTTTCTTTCTTTTTTACTTTTATCCTTTTATGTCTAATATCGGTTTTTCATTTCTTATACTCTTCATGGAATATTTTCACCATCTTCAGCCGATCTCGAAGCCTCTTCAATGCAGATTTCCTCTACAAAGTTTCCATTTTATTCTCTTAGGAACCCCGGGAACTGAAATGGACAGGATTATGTGTCCTGAATCGACTCCATAATGATGAGATGTGAGTTTGTGTGTACAGTATGTTAAAAAGAGAAATGAGATAATCTTTTGAAATGTATTTACAAGTAGAAGATGAAAAGCTTAAAAGATGCTGTTCATTAGTTTTCCCTATTCGATCTAACAGCACTTGAGGAAAAGTGGGTTTAAAAAATGAGTTCTACTGAGAGTTACTATAGCGGGTTGAATCCTTGCAACCGAAAAAATGTCTACTTTGTTCTTAAGCCTTTAGGGATTTTCACACTTGAAATAGTTCCTTGAGTGATGGTAAACTCTAGCTTAACAGAATTTTTGTGTTTTTTTTTTTGTGTGTGTGTGTGTTTGACATTTCACTACTTTACCCCGGTTAACAATTAACCCTGGCTCTTCATAATCTGAAATTTAAAATACAACATAAAATACAAAATCAGGCCACAACAATAAAAACAAACAAAAAAACCTCTGAAATCCATTTCACATGAACATTAAATTCAAATCAAATGAACAAAACAAAAGCAAAATACAATTTGTGCAAAATGTTTCCTAATTGTGTATTTCAAAAGTACGTTAGCAGCTCGATAGGACATGGAATCCAAAAAAAAGAGAGAGAGAAATAGATGATAAATATAAAAATGCTATTATGGAAGTGATATTCAACAAGTAACATTGGTTCTGGCAGCACTAACACGTCCATATGGCAACGTGTTATTCTGCAAGCCTACTGTAGGTGTCACACGCTGTATTTGTTAACGCTTCTTCAACACCTTTTCTAAATCAATTTGTAAAGCCATTTTCTCAGCCCCTTAGTACTGTTCCCATCATCAGACCCCTCGGAGGCCACCTGTTCTCTTCATATCGATTGCTTACACACCGGATTGTGTGCTGTGGCATGCGTCTGGGTCGCGTCTGCCTGTTACCTGAGTCTGTTTACCAAACATCACTCTCTCTTCATTGCTCTTTAGAGACTGTAGACATTAACTGTGAGGGGAAAGTTGACGGGAATGGCATCAGGTGGTGGTTAGTGTTTGTTAATTTGTAAATTAAGACAGCAGGAAGGTTTCGTTTGTGTGAAGAAACTTTGAACTGGATGAAATTTTACTTTGAACTGCTTGGTTTTTATCATATTTACATTGTACATTGACAGAATTTCGCATCAGGGCTTAGTGGTTAGCATGTTCGCCTCACACCATGTTTGATTCCCGCCTCCGCCTTGTGTGTGTGGAGTTTGCGTGTTCTCCCCGTCCCTCGGGGGTTTCCTCCGGGTACTCCGGTTTCCTCCCCCAGTCCAAAGACATGCATGGTAGGTTGATTGGCATCTCTGGAAAATTGTCCGTAGTGTGTGATTGTGTGAGTGAATGAGAGTGTGTGTGTGCCCTGCGATGGGTTGGCACTCCATCCAGGGTGTATCCTGCCTGATGCCCGATGACGCCTGAGGTACTTCGGATAAGCAGTAGAAAATGAGTGAGTGAGTGAGAGCATTTACAGTAGCAGATGCCTTTATCCTGAGAGATGTACAGAAGTGCTTTGAAGTCTCTATCGATGAATACATTATCACTGGTTACATTAACACTTACAACCTAAAACTGTTCATTTTAAAAAAATATATATTACACATAAAACAAACAGGGAAAATAAGCGCTAGTTTAAGTGTTTCAGGAAAAGAAAGGTCTTCGCCCGGCGTGGAAGTTCATTCCACCACTTCAGTATCGAAACAGAAACGAGTCTTGATGTATACTTACATCTTACTCTAAGAGATGATGGGACCAGTCGAGCAGCGCTCCAGAGCTTTTTGCCCGTACACTGGCATTCCAAATCAACTCATCAGACCTTTTCAATCAGTATAAACAAATGAATTATTATGTTTTGTGTACATCTGAGAGAAATCGAGTCAGGACACTGTTGGCTTTCACTGTGAGATATTTTTACCTCTGAGATGTTTTCACATCTTAAGATGTTACAAAATTTTAGTAGTACAAATTCAGCGGGTTATGAGCAAACACTTTGGCTAGCTAACAATAGAAATACTTATGAAAATCTACAAATTATTAAAGAACCCTGGTGTCTACTTTTAGTCATTAAGGACCACTGTGGAGTGTGAAATGACAAAGAAATGCTGAACATAAGCACAACAATTATTAAGCACAAAATATTTTTTTTTAGCCTCTGGTAATTACGCACCTGCCACTAAAATGGATTACAATCCAAACATAAAGGTGTCCAGTTGCTGGCCTTGAATTCACAGCCATATTCTAGCTTGAAAACTTGTCATCTTAAAGCAGATCCCCAGAAACATTTTTTTTATTATTTTTTTTTTAATTGGACAACCAATCACAGTCTTTAAATGAATACCTAGTAACGGGTTTAGCCCCGCCTCCTCTCTTATATAAAAGTGTTTGCACAGTATTTACCTTGCTCAGAGTGGCTCTGCGATTGGTCCTGAATCATTATTCAGATAACATTCCTAGTTAGTTATTTTTAATCGAAGTTAGGAGCTCATTCATATGATCAATCTTTAAAATCTTTTTGAATACATGCCTTAGTGTGGATCTGTGCAGAAGGAGAACTGGGGGAAGGAGGAATATCAGCAGGAATGCCTAACATAAAAAAGGGCCGTCACTAGCTCACAGCTTTCACCAAATTCAAGTTCAGGGGTAAATGTTCTGTGTTTGTGTGTGTGTGTGTGTGTGTGTGTGTGTGTGTGTGTGTGTGTGTGTGTGCGCACAGCATGTATTTTTACCTCACACCTGGTATTCCATGTTCCACACCAGGATTGACTCCCTCACTCACTCATTTTCTACCGCTTATCCGAACTTCTCGGGTCACGCGGAGCCTGTGCCTATCTCAGGTGTCATCGGGCATCAAGGCAGGATACACCCTGGACGGAGTGGCAACCCATCGCAGGGCACACACACTCTCTCATTCAGGATTGACCGAATTTGGGAATTTATTTTAATTTTAATTTTAATATTTTAATTTATTTTAAGGTTTTAAAATACAAAAATTTAAGCAGTAATAAGACAAACGAGAATCATCTTGTGTTACCTGCTTCTTCATCTCTTGATGCTTGGTCATGTCCCTAAATCACATCTACAGTACGCGGGACCCTGCATACTTACAGCAGTGCCCCAGGTTCGATTCCATGGCAACCCAACCCCTGAGGGGTTAACTCATAGTGACAGTCCCAAGCCCATATAAAATGGGCTGCATCAGGAAGGGCACTCGACATAAAACATGTGCCACGTGGATAGGATCGTTCTATGTCAAAAAAAGAAGCTTCCCGAAAAACGACGAAAGCAACTCTATATACGATCTTTTTTTATTTTGCGCGGTAAACAGTTAGAGTAAGCAATATTAGCTCATCCTCTTTTTTATTTACTACAAGAAGAAACATTTATGGACAAAAACCTGATGATATTGTACTCCAACATGAGCCTTCACCAAACCGATGCCACAGAAATGGAAGCACACATGTATATGTATGTATTTATATGTATATATATGTTTTATATGTATATATGCTTCTGAGGCATGCAAGGTTTATATGTTTTGTCATTCTCACACTGCACAGCACTTCACTCGGTCATTATTAAAGCTGCCAAGTATTGATTAATTGTATCAGTAAAAACATGAAGCTGTGCATTGAAGACAATCTTCAGGACTGACAAAGAGAAATGTTTATATGACTGATGGGTGCAAAGTATCATAGCACAGATATTTTTTTATTGTAGATATGTAGATTTGTTCAAGTTTGTAGCAGGATAATTTGTAACTAGCTGTGCTTTTCTCTGAAGTAGATATAGGGGTGTGTGTGTGTGTGTGTGTGTGTGTGTGTGTGTGTGTGTGTGTGTGTGTGTGTGTGTGTGTGTGTGTGTGTGTGTGTGTGAAACTCTTGGCAGGTTTAACAACCTAATTTGCCAATATGTTAGCCCCACAGCTCAGGAGATGAGTTGGCGGCAGGTGCAGGCAGCAGGACAGAGAGGATTATGGGAATAGCACTCAGGGGACAGAAATGATGAGTTCATTCTGACCCCAGTGTCAGCAGCGGCTGCTGAGAGAACCTACTACTGATACACACTTTTGAGTGTACTTAAAGATGAAAGGCTTTTTTGGCTGTTCGGGACTGGCATCGTGAGTGTCGGTGCTTGTGTTTGTGCCAATAAACTGAATGGGAAGATGTGCTTTAGAGTTGTACTGAAACAGCAGGACAAGTGGACATTAGTCATAAGCCTGGAGTCCACTAAAAAGATTATGTGTACAAGCTAGATTTTTTTTTTTTTTGTATTTTTATCGTTTAAGCTGCAAATCTGGAGGTGGTGTTTTTCTCCTATCCATCAAGCAAAAAAAAGGGCTGTTTTCTGCTAAAATTGCTCCATGGCACTTCTTGACATTGATAGATTTATTTTTTTTTACTAACTATACAAATCATATTAATATAAAGATGCTCATTCTGGTCATTTTAACAGCTCTAGACATATATCTTAATAGCAATAAAGAAATACAAACATCTCCTCTGTTAACTTTATTGTTCTCTCGAATCTGATACCTCTTTGTAGCTTTTTTTTTTTTTTTTTTTTAACCAACGTGTTTTGGGGGCCGTGAAAGGTGCCATGTGGATGTGGTAGATCAGTGGATAAGGTGTTAGTCTACTGAGCCAAAGGTTCTGATCCACAATCACCAAAACTGGCATTGCTGAACCTTTGGACAAGGCTATTAACCCTCAGCTGCTCAGTTGTATAAATATAAGACGCTTTGGATTAAGGTGTCTGACAAAATGCTATGATGCCAAGATGAAGAGATTAGCTTAAAAATAAATATTTGCCTTATTAACGTAAAGAAAGCGAAAGAAAACAGGTTTATATGTCGTTTTCATAACATAAATGATATGACTGACCTCATGATATCGATGATGTCATGGATCAAAACTAAGTGTGGAATCAAAATAACCATAATGTAGATAGGACCAAACACAACAACGCTAATTGTTCGTAACAGATGCTAGATATAAAATGCTATACAAATATGACTTAAATAGTAGCACAAACCCGGTTGAAGTGTTTATGATCATGTGACTGGGTGCTGGATGACGTGAACACAAGTTGTGCAGTGGCTAATGGGTGATGTAGTCCCGCACGGCTATCGGCACTGATGTGATACGTGAATTTTAAACGTTCCTATGTTTCAAATTTGTTCAAAATTTCTGCATAATGAAACTAAACACTAGAGATTGTGCTGTTTGTGTTTGGAAAAGAATCAACACATCTACACAACATGTATCTGCTGGTACACTCGCTCACTAGTGACTTCAGAAAAACAAACTTGTCTATCATGTTATGTAGTTATCTGTGCTGACAGGAGCACATGCAAAACAGACCTCACACGGAGGAAACGTTACAGCTATCAAGAAGCCAAACTTCTAACACTTAAGTGATTTGCGAAACCAGTGACGTTCAACATTTTGTCAAAGCGCATGATCCATTTGACATTTTCAGTCTGAATTGAGACGGCGCTCCTGTCACGAAGCTAACGCCAGCTTTCGCTATGATGCTGTGATGCTATGCTAAAAGGTTTGTCGTACACAGGAAGTTTTTTTTTTTTTTTTGGGGGGGGGGGGGGGTCAAAGCCTGTCAGTATGTTTTGCCTGGCAGTCTGAGATTTCTCGTAGAAAGGGTTGTCAGATTATTCAGAACATAACCTCTTGAAAATGTTATCCCTCTGTCTGTCTGCTGTATGTCTGCATTAGCATTAAATCTTCCCCACCCTGTAGACCACTCACAAGTGTCTGTATTCAGTGTCTCTGCAGTTATAGTGTGTGTGTGTGTATTGTCTACTTTTTATTTGATAACCCACGGGCATATATCTTCCCATGTCAAGCTTCAAATGACTAAGCATCCTGTCCTAATGGAGCAACCAGACGCGTCATCATCATTATGCTAACCTTGTCGTTTAGCAGGACTTTGTCCTCCGAAAGGTCACATATAAAATACTCTACACAAGCTTGTGAGTTGTCACTAGAACGGAGGGACTCAAACATCAGCTTCAGTTTTCAATTGGAAATGCTTATTGCTAATTTAGTATCTTTTGCATCTTTCATTCTTGCCTACTGTAGAAAAATCCACCTGCTGTCATACAGTATGTTCCACCTCAGTATTAGCAGTGAAGAAATTCAGCAGAGCATCGATTCTAACCCGACTTTTAAACCTCCACATTGTCAAATAAATGCTGTGAGTTCTTATTTAGAAGGCTAACTGTTCAGGGAAACTCTGTTTAGGTCCAAAGCGGCTTGACTGGCACATAAGCTTATGTGTAGCAAATAAAGGTCAGTCTGTGGATGCTAGTCATACCTGTAAGCCTGAATAACCTGCCATTGATTTTTACCACATGCTGTTTGAATGGCTCTCCAGAGATTTTTTTTTAACTAGCGGTGCCTAGCAGCTGTCAGGAGAACTGAGTGAAAAGCATTTCAAACTCTGACACCCACAAGCCTGTTAAAGCTGCTAGATTTTTGAATAACTACTGATTACCTTCTTGAAATATGTTAGGGAGCTGGCGTCTTTCATGCTGTAATCATTTGTTAGTCATATTCCTGGCTTTGTATTCATGCTTCAAAGTTCCTTTTTTTTTCAGTGGTCAAAGTGATGGGTTGGAGAGCAGACGGGAAGGAGATAGCATACAAATTATTTAAATTTTAATTTACTTATTTAGTGTGCCCTGCGATGGGTTGGCACTCCACACTCCATCCAGGTTGTATCCTGTCTTGATGCCCGATGACGCGCAGGCTCTCCGTGACCTGAGATAGTTTGGATAAGAGGTAGAAAATGAATGAATGATTATTTAGTGAAGAAAGGCAGAATCAAGTATCACTTATTCTACACAAGGATGCATGAAGCTAGAGTCTACAACAGGGGACTCGGGCCACAAGGCAGGGGACATCGTGGACGGGGTTCCAACACATCACAGGCCACAATCACACACATCCACACACTATGGATAGTTTACAATGCCAATCAGAAAACAAGGCATGTCTTTGGACTGAGGAGGAAATTGGAGTACCAGGAGAAAACCCATCGGAAAAATTTTTAACTCCGCCCACTCAGGTTAGAGGCTGGAATCGATCCCCCAGCGGTGCAAGGTGAAAGTGCTATCCTTAACATATCACAAGCTTCAATCCAAACAAGGGCGTTTGAGGTCAAACCTCTTTGTTACATCCCCCACAATGCTGCTGGACTAATTAAGCCTTGCTTCTTCTCTAACTTCAGAGCGAGTAATGCAGCAGTGGTTTAATCGTTTAGTTTCCAGCTCTCTGATATCCTCATCTGTTCATTCTGCTTAAATAGATCGGAACATTCATGCTAAAGCTACTCAGCATGCCAGCCTACATAACGCAGTATATAAGGCTTATGAATCAAGATGTGGGCATCTTTGTATACATTTTTTGTCTAGATCTGGCACAGTGTGGCATTTGCTGGATTATGTGTCTCTGCAGGATTATGTGTCTCTGCTGGATTATGTCTCCAGTGAATCAATCCAGGCCAAAAAAAAAATTCTACTTATGCAAATGCAACAACTGTTATGAAGCTATAAATGTTGAACACATACCACCTGAGGTTGCAGCTTTTTAAGAGCCAGATATACCCAGGAGGGCATGAATCAAACAAGTCTTAAAAAAACAAATAAATGCTTACACACACACACACACACACACACACACACACACACACACACACACACACACACACACACACACACACACACACACACACACACACACTTTGCCGCTATGTATTAGGTCCTTCTCAATTGATTTGAGTTGTAAAAACATCCCTACAGGCCAGAAGCTACTGTTTGGTCCTAGTAACGAAAATTGTTTATGTTCCCTTTGGCCCATGTTGTCTCTCTCTCTCTTGCTCTGTCCTACACACAAACACACACACACACACACACACACACACACACACACACACACACACACACACACACACACACACACATTGGATCGCACCACATTTAGTATGCTAGGACTCTGTCTCTGTTTCTCTCTCTCTCACACACACTCACTCTCTCTCTCTCTCTCTCTCTCTCTCTCTCTCTCTCTCTCTCTCTCTCTCACTCTCTCTCTCAACTTTCTAGAGCAAAATCTTCTGAAAGAGTTCTTCTGTTCAGCATATGTAGTACTTCAGCATCTTCTTACTACCCATGTATACTGATATCATTTCTGGAATTTAAAAGAGAGTGCAAGAGCTCAAGAGCAGTAGCAATGAGAATGGGCATTAACATAAGCTCAAGGTGGTGTGAATTGCGTTCACACAAAGATAGATGAAGCGAGTCAATGTTCCAAGTGTGATAGAGAGAAAAAAAAATCACCTGTTTATGATATGTCTGGGCACATTGTAATCTCAGATTCCTCTTTTTTCTGCTATAAGTCATCTACCTAATCACGATTTTCTGCTCACTGCAATTGTACAGAATTATTATTTTAGTTTTTATAGCCTTCAGACCAGTCTGCAAAAAAAAAAAATATATATATATATATATTCAGCTCAAGCAACTGTGGGATGTGGTGTACAGGACTTGAACATCTTGGTGCCAGATACCACAACAGACCTTTGGAGGTCATGTGGAATCCACACCTTGATGGGGTAGAGCTGGTTTGGTTGTACAAGGGCAAACTACACTATAATAGGTAAGTTGTTCTAAACTTATGGCTGATCGGTGTATAAATACTGTATGGATACTGTAGCGACTGGCAACTACAGAGGGCTGTACACAGACAAACCAGAAAGTGGAGCAGTAACGAGGCAGGACCCCAAGAGTGTGTGTAGGTACATCAGGTTCAGGAAGCTTTTGTCTTTGCTTTCTTGAAAACATACCTTCGCAGTGGTGAGTTTTGTCACCAATAAACTAGCTCTCTTCCCTGAATTTGCAGCACCCCATGATACTCTCCCGGTTTTTCCTGGAGGATTATTAGTTCTTTCTGCAGCTCCGATTGGGAACTTGCTTTTTGCCACATATCTGCCATTCCTCCCTGCACAGTGTGTTTTCACAGCTTTCCACATCACTGGTGGCGAAATGGCGCTGTTACCCGAGCGGCAGTTGTGAGAGGAGTGAAATATCTGAATATATTTATGTAAATAAAGAGAGAGAGAGAGAGAGAGAGAGAGAGAGAGAGAGATTGTCATGAATGATTGTCATATAGTTGCAAAAATATAAACTTATTTGAAAGTTATATAATGCTGTGCCTAAATAACAGGGTGTAGAATAAAGAGAAAGAAGGAGTGAAAAACAGTAAGAGGAACCTGGTTAAGTCCTTAAATGAGAACAGAGATGCCTTTTCTTGTTCTGTGATACACTTGGTTGAGTATTCATAGAAGCACCGCAAACCATCGATCGACTCTGTACCAGAGACACGGACTCTCTGACAGAATGCTATTAAAACCAGTGAGCTAGCATAGCGTAGCACATACTGTACCAGGACTGAGGAGAAAACCTGCTAATACTAAAACAAAAACCACGCTGCAGGTACATCCATAGCTGCTTCTATAATGATCACCAGAAGCTTGTTTGACTATGCGTGTGAGCAGCGTGAGCCTAAAATAATGAAGTGTCGTCCTGTTGTGCTTTCAACACTGATAATTTAGCTTCAGATGGCTTCTCTGAGAACAAGGTAGGAAATAATGAAATAAAAGCAGGCTCTCGGGCTCATGCTGGCGGTGCTTCGGGTCTCCTTTCGAGCAAATATCTGTATTCCAAAGTTTCGTGATGGGAACGTGTGCACAGACAGGCTGAGCTCGCTTATTAAAACACATTCTAACAATGTTCTACACAGTGTGAGCTGAAATGATTTGGTGATTCTTTATAAAAAAAAAAAACAATGCCCCAATCATTTACTTGTGTGTGTGTGTGTGTGTGTGTGTGTGTGTGTGTGTGTGTGTGTGTGTGTGTGTGTGTGTGTGTGTGTGTGTGTGTGTGTGTGTACATAGTTGTGTGTGACTGGCAGGTAGTTTTCAATCTGTGGCTTCAGGAGTTTCAACATAGAGAGGAAAATTGTGACTCATATAGGAGGCTTGTTTAACAGAGCATATATAGCAGGGGCAGAATGTGAAGCAAAGCCACCAGGCTTTCCTACCATTAGAAATGTGGACCCATCAAGTCCTACACATACCATTTGGCAAACATACTTAGAGACTAAATCTGACATCTAACCATGTTGTAGGAGTTTTTAGCTTTTATGTTTTAGTCATCATCCAGGATGAATATACAGTAGGCTGAATGCTGCAGCTGTGGATAATCAACACCCATGATTTATTAACAAATGCCTGGTGCAGCAGCCATGGTCTGTAAAATACCTGGTCCATTTAATAAAAGCTAAAAGCTAACACTCTACTGTAATCGCTGTAACATGAACATTTTGGAACAATCTAAAGTATTCACCACAGCAAGAAGTTAATGTAAACAGAGCAATACAAAGACAGCCGAGTTGGTGTACCTCTGGTGGCACCAGTATATTGACTGAGGCCATGATTTGTATACGATTAGAGCTGGGTGAGTTTTAAATGGTTAAAAATGGTTTCTGTAGACCAAGGTTCCTGGATTTGGTAAAAGAAAAGCTGCAAAGGAAAATAAACAGGATGTACTGCATTTTCAGCTCAAATTGGAATAGAAATGAATTCAATCAAGGGCTAGAATTAGGCTGAAGCAAATGAGTAAATAAAGAACATAAACAAAAATTAGAGTAGTCAAAAACAGACAAACGAGAAATTTAGAAAAGGTATAGATTGGACATATTGCAAAGAATTGCATTTAGTTCTAACTAAATAAGGTGTTGTAAAAATACAGGTTTTTTTTTTAATTATTTAATACAAGCTAATTCATTAGATCACATTAGGTTTTAATACATAGCAGAAAGATGTTGCATGTATTTGTTCTTCGCTTCTGTTTGGATGTGTTCACAAAATCTATATGGCAGTGATTCCTGCTTGATAAATTGTTTCCTTTTGCAGATACAACAGACAATTGAATGAAGTGCCTGCTTCCGTTGAAGCATATTATATATCTTCTTACTGTGTGTGCGTACAGTATGTGTGTCTGTTTCTCCCTCAGGCCTTGTTGGCTGTTATTAAAATCTGTTTTTTTCCCCCTTCAAACGGGATCATAGTGTTCACCCTGCTTACAATACACTCCAATTACGCTGCATATCCGAGGCCTTTCCCGAGTCACAATATAATGAAAGAAGTGAGACAGAATGCCATAGATTTATTACATTATTGATACTGAGTTATTGCTCTCTTACCTTGCAGTGTTTACCTGATGCTGTTGTTGCAATAAAGGTGCTTTTTATTTTTCCACAGATGAGGATTTCATAAAGTAAATGATGAGCGTGGGGAGAGGCAGGCCAGTGGGACGACACTTAGCACTGACTTATAGGCACAGTGGAGTCTAGTAGCGGCCATTTTGTTCCTCGGGCAGTGTTACACGGTAGTAAAAACAAAAAACAAAAACAAATACAAATTTGGAACAAGGACAGACTTGATCCAGGGTAAAACTTATACCAGGCGTAAATAAATTGCCAACACAGCTCTGTTGAATTTTTCAATCTGAAAGAGTGGATTAATATTGTACTACTGAATGGTACTGATTAGTAGATCTGGCTGAAATAGAAATACAATTTTTATATACTGAGCTGTGAGAGTTCTATACAACGAGATGAGATAATGAGACATTTCCTTACTGAGATGAGATGAGATATTTATCTTGTTTATATACTGAGATGAGATAATGAGATGTTTACCTTGTTGTTTATATACTGAGATGAGATGTTTACCTTGTTGTTTATATACTGAGATGAGATAATGAGATATTTACCTTGTTGTTTATATACTGAGATGAAATATTTATCTTGTTTATATACTGAGATGAGATAATGAGATATTTACCTTGTTGTTTATATACTGAGATGAGATAATGAGATATTTACCTTGTTGTTTATATACTGAGATAATGAGATGTTTACCTTGTTTATATACTGAGATAATGAGATGTTTATTTTTTTGTTTATATACAGAGATAATGAGATGTTTACCTTGTTGTTTATATACTGAGATGAGATAATGAGATGTTTATCTTGTTGGTTTATATACTGAGATAATGAGATGTTTACCTTGTTTATATACTGAGATAATGAGATGTTTATCTTTTTGTTTATGTACAGAGATAATGAGATGTTTACCTTGTTGTTTATATACTGAGATGAGATAATGAGATGTTTACCTTGTTGTTTATATACTGAGATAATGAGATGTTTATCTCATTGTTTATATACAGAGATAATGAGATGTTTATCTTTTTGTTTATATACAGAGATGAGATAATGAGATATTTATCTTGTTCTTCATATACTGAGATAATGAGATGTTTACCTTGTTTATATACTGAGATAATGAGATGTTTATCTTGTTTATATACAGAGATAATGAGATGTTTACCTTGTTGTTTATATACTGAGATGAGATAATGAGATGTTTTTTCATTGATGTCTGTACACTGAGATGAGATAATGAGATATTTACCCTGTCATTTAGTTTTATGTTAGTAGACAACTTTTACCATTTATGGAACGAGCCCCCCTGTAGTAATTCTTCAGGACAGAGACGCTCTTCACTTTATCCGTATGACAACAAACTGCATTTTCTTTTGTTTTATTTTCTTTTATATGAGGCTGATGAGCAATGACTATTTATAACTGCAACATTACTAACGTGATACTGTGGTGGGGCTATAAGATAAATAATTTTACTAGCTGTCAAACTAGCTAATGTTCTACACATTAAAATATATAGCATCACTGAGTATTGCATCATTGAGCCAGGTCCACAATAAGAAGTTAATAGCTGAACTATCTTTTCAGATACATTTTTTTCCATGTCAGTTACCAGATATTCTGTCTGGCTTTCAGATTTCATACTATCATTACATATTATGCATGTTCATAGATTTGTATGTTCTGGAGTTATATAGGTACAGAATTACCCTTAAAATGTTGTATTAGTTTGCTGGGCATTGAATAACGCATATTAAACGGTAAACAATTATTTTTATAAGTTTATAATGATATTTTCAAAGGCAATGTCATCACATTCATATTACCAGATATGACAAAAGTTTAAACCATGACAATTGTATTCGATTGAAATATTTCAGGATGCTGAGATGATTATCAAGCATTGTCTTTTTCTTGATGATGTTGTCGTTAAATTTGTACTTCTTGGAAGAGGACATGAAGTAAAATCACAGGTAGCACAAGCAGGGTTTCAGGAGTCCACTTAGCTGAGGTAAAGTTGGCGACTTTATTGAATGAATGCGTCAATAGAAAGTGACAGCACAGCAGGTATAAGTACGGTGTAAGGAATGAAAAATCGTCCTCGAGTATTGCAGGGTTACAGTTGCTGACGGCGATGCCCCAGGGTTGTTGTGGTGACTGACAGATCACCCGTCACCCTTAAAGTCCCCTTTCATGCAGCATCTGTGCACAGACCTGAGCATGACATATGGTACAAAATGTTGCACTATGCATTAGGCAGAAAATGAAAAATAGATATGCGTTACAAAACATAAAGCTTCTTCTCTCTCTTCTGTGGCATGAGAGAAAGTTCTACACACAGGTACATATGCCACACCTAGACAGTAGAAAAAAATAATACAGTATTTCATCAGCATTATACTGTATATCGAGTACTTTAGCATTACTGCCCAAAATAAACAGCCACCAGAGGGCTCCCTCATCAGTGTACTGAAGTATAAATATTCATTCATTCATTTCCTACCACTTATCAAACTACCTCAGGTCACGGGGAGCCTGTGCCTATCTCGGGCGTCATCGGGCATCGAGGCAGGATACACCCTGGACGGAGTGCCAACCCATCACAGGGCACACACACACACTCTCATTCACTCACACACTCACACACTATGGACAATTTTCCAGAGATGCCAATCAACCTACCATGCATGTCTTTGGACCGGGGGAGGAAACCGGAGTACCCGGAGGAAACCCCTGAGGCACGGGGAGAACATGCAAACTCCACACACACAAGGCGGAGGCGGGAATCGAACCCCCAACGCTGGAGGTGTGAGGTGAACCTGTTAACCACTAAGCCACCGTGCCCCCTAAATTATATACGGACAATTCATATCTTGCTATTATTTCTGTGTGTAATTTCAGAGCCTGGGCCATAGTTTTGCTTCATGTATATCCTGACCTTCATGTCATTCTAGGATTTTTCCTTTTGTGTCTGTTTTCCCTTGATCATATTTTGAACTTTATTATTGTGAATAAACTTTCAAGACATATAAGTAGTTGTAGAACAAGAGAGTTAAAGAGAATGAATGAATGAATGAATGAATGAATGAATGAATGAATGAATGAATGAATGAAAGCAGGTTTTTTAATACCCTGATTAGCCATAACATTAAATTTCCCAAATCTCCCACCGAGACATGGACTCCACAAGACTTCTAAAGGTGTTCTGTGGTTTCTGGCATCAAGACATTAGCAGAGGTTCCTTGAAATTAGCAGATGATCCTTGATCCTCGAGGATCCTGTAAGTCATTGAGCCGAGACCTCCAATGTTTAGGTACAGTAGGTAATAAATGTCATCTACATGAATGCCAGGACTAAACATTTCACAGCAGAATATTGCTCAGAGCAGCACAATGCCTTTACCAGCTTGTCTTCTCACCATAGTGCATCCTGGTGCCATCTCCTCGCCAAGATTCTTCCATTTCACAATGGTCGTTCTTCTCATCCAAGCTTCTTTCATTACTCCATGGTCATTTTATGATGAAAAAAGTCAGTACGAGCAGTTTTGGTAGCTACTAACCCCTGTATACCGGGAACACTCCACAAGACCTGCTGTTTTGGAGATGTTCTGAGCCAATATTTTAGCCATCACAATTTGTCCCTTGTAAAATCACTCAGATTCTTACGTGTCCATTTTTTCTTGCTTCCAACACATCAACCCAATAGACATAAACATCACAGCTCTGTTTGGTGACAATGTTTGACTTTATCGAACTACAGAATGTCAGATTTGAAGTTTGTAGTCATTGATTGATTTATAGATTGAGATCTTCCCTAGTCATCAAGAAAGAAAGAAAGAAAGAAAGAAAGAAAGAAAGAAAGAAAGAAAGAAAGAAAGAAAGAAAGAAGAATCTACTGCATTAGTGTGCACCAGAGTTACAGCAGTGACTGTAGAGATTTAATTACAGCAGAATCTCTTTCTTTCTTTCTCTCTCTCTCTCTCTCTCTCTCTCTCTCTCTCTCTCTCTCTCTCTCTCTCTCTCTCTCTGTCTGTCCGTTCATAAATTATTTCTTCCTGAGACATTGCAGTGTGTGAATTTTGAGTGTGATCAGACACCAGAAAATGATATCAAACACTCAGCTGGAGTACATGCCAAACTGTGTGTGTGTGTGTGTGTGTGTGTGTGTGTGTGTGTGTGTGTGTGTGTGTGTGTGTGTGTGTGTGTGTGTGTGTGTGTGTGTGTGTGTGTGTGTGTGTATGTGGGACCTTGCCGTGTCTCCAGCGGGTGATAAGCTCAGCGTCTGTCTGGACAAAGGTCCAGGTTATTTAATACTGCAGAGTCTCACTATGACATTTATTACTCTTCCTGCTCACTCGCCTTGTATTTCTTGCTCTCTCTCTCTCTCTTTCTCTCTCTCACATACACTTTCTCCATCCATCCCTCACTGCTGTGGCTCTGTGTCAGCCTGCTGCTGATGTTCAGAGGACGGCTGTAATTCACTGACAGGCTGTAGGGTGCAGAATGAAGTGCGGACGGTGCAGGATAAAGTGCTTCATGAGGCTGCATGGCAGATGAGTGAAACGAAAGGCTGTCAGCTTGCTTTAAAACCATTTCTTTTCTGATAGATATGCCGAAAAGCTGATAGTACAAAGCTAGTCTGATTTTTTATTTTTTTTTTCCTTTTTTTCATTGTCTATTCATCTACCGAGTTTGTTCTCTCATGTGTCGGTGCATCCGTCTGAACGGATTTGTGCGATTTTTCATAAGGAGTAAAATTGCAGAGTGGATGACTATTTAAAGTGAAGGAAGCAATAGTCGGCCTTATATGTAGTCAAACGTACACGATTCTCCAAACTGCTTTAAAATGATTTATGATGAGTGGTAGTATGAGCAGCATGGTATTAGATTCCAGGTGGTTGTATGAAGAAATGATGAATACCACACATGTATTCTCACACACACACACACACACACACACACACACACACACACACACACACACACACACACACACACACACACACACACACACACTCACAGCCCACCCTGATTAATACCCCAGCTGATTAATAGCTTGCAGTTGTCTTCATCAATCAGAAGGGGCACCTTAGTCATGAAGAGGAAAATAAGTCTGCAATATCCTGTTAGCCTTAAAGGAAAAATCCAGTGTTTTTCCACGTTAACTCTCTCTATACCACACACCTGTAACATATGTGGTGATTACCACAGGCCAGCACATTTCATTCATTCATTCATTTATTTATTCATTCATTCATTTTCTACCACTTATCTGAACTTCTCGGGTCACGGGGAGCCTGTGCCTATCTCAGGCGTCATCGGGCATTGAGGCAGGATACACCCTGGACGGAGTGCCAACCCATCTCAGGGCACACACACACTCTCATTCACTCACACACTATGGACAATTTTCCAGAGATGCCAATCAACCCACCATGCATGTCTTTGGACCGGGGGAGGAAACCGAAGTACCCGGAGGAAACCCCCGAGGCACGGGGAGAACATGCAAACTCCACACACACAAGGCGGAGGCGAGAATCGAACCCCCAACACTGGAGGTGTGAGGCGAACGTGCTAACCACTAAGCCACCGTGTTCCCCACCAGCACATTTCATTTCAATTCAATTTTATTTCCCTAGCACTTTTAACAATGTACCTTCTCCCAAAAGAGGCAATAGTTGTGAGGAAATTATGACCGGAATCGTTATGAGAAAGGATCCTTAAGAGGAACCAGACTCATCCTTATGTGAACACCTCAGATAGTGTGATTCTAAATCATTTATACGATCAAATAAAAAAGTGCAAACGGACAACCTGCAAATTCATTTGTTTATAGATAGATTCTTTTTTTTAAAACGGAGAGAAAAACGACATCGGATAAGTCTAGCTCACAGTATCACACATCCGATATTACACATGCTGTAGATATAAAGATTAAAAAGATGGGAGTATTCATTTAAAATCCTGCTGCAGAGCTGTTTTTGTTGAAGAAGCCGAATATAGAATGCCGTATCTCCGGAAAGCATCCTGAACGAATGCAGCACGTAGTAAATGTGCCGCCTTTCTCTCTTGGGTCGCTCCAGATACATGACATGAATTTCAAACGAATGCACAGCCTAATTTTGTGTCTTGTGAAAACGTGTCGTTGTGTGTGTGTGTGTGTGTGTGTGTGTGTGTGTGTGTGTGTGTGTGTGTGTGTGTGTGTGTGTGTGTGTGTGTGTGTGTGCTTGTTTGTTGGTGTGATGTGTGGTGTACAGACACTCAAGGGTTGTTCTGGTGGATGGAGGATGGAGTGACGACCACGACGTGTCATTTTGGTGATGTATTCATCAGGCGCTTCTTTGAAGTTTAATGAACTCGATATTTTAAAGTCACTTCAAACGGAAGAGTCACTGTTGCACAGCAAGCCTTCAAAACAGCTTTGGCATTGAATATTAATTCAGACTTTTTTTATCTTTAATCCGGGAAAGATAAACGAAAGAAAACCTGCATATTATTTATTTATTTATTTATTTATTTATTTTTTTGGATAAATGATGATGAGGTTAGAGTAGATAGACCTTAAGAGAAAGACAAGGTTAAACTATGAGATGGATGCGGATGGAAAGCGGCAACGTTCATTAAAGCAGCTTCCCAGAGAGGATAGAGGATGGAGGGAGGATGGAAGGAAAGAGAGAGAGAGAGGGGTATAGTAAGTGGGAGAGGAAGATAAACACCAGCATGCTTAATTTAATAAAGAAGCAGAGCGCATCGTTGTAAGAAAATGAAAGTCTTGTTGGAAGTCATTAGGTTGTGTGTGTTCAGCTGGCACTGAAGCACCGCCATCAGGGATATCAGGCTTCTTGCAAGTAATGAAATGTGTGTGTGTGTGTGTGTGTGTGTGTGTGTGTGTGTGTGTGTGTGTGTGTGTGTGTGTGTGTGTGTGTGTGTGTGTGTGTGTTCCCAGAACATCTCCAAGTTATTGGTTATTAAAAAAAAATGTATGTCTGTTATAGATCTTTCTACAGATTTTTCTGATAGTTTTAATCTATCTCTTTAAGCATGATAATGGTCAGCCGTTAATGACGTATGAAGTAGGTCACTAGGGGGCAGTAGATAGCTCTGTGGCTGCTGCTCTGTTGTTAATGGATTCAGAGAGATTGCAGATTGTGGAGAAAGATGCAGGCTGATGCTCGGCCATCTTCAAATATTAGACAGTTCACATGATGGGATGTCGAAAGCCTGCACCACAAAACAACCGTTCTGACACACATCCAGACTCATTCTGTCCACGTGTTGAACATACTGTAGCCCTCCATTTTCTCTCCACTATCTCTTTCTCTTTTTTTTCCTCTACCGCTTTCTTTGGTTTCTTTGGTTTCTTTAATTGTAATTAAAAGCAATGGATGGTGTCTTTATGTAAGACGGATCTCTAGTGAGTGAACGAGCGAGCGAGATTGGAAAAGTGAATAAGTGAGTGAAAGTGTGAGGATGAATGAATGGGAAAAGAGTGAGAGAGAGAGAGAGACCAAAAGTTAGATAGTGAATGATTGAGTCAGGGAATGAGTAAGAAAGTGAGGGTGATTGTGAGTGAAAGAGTGGTGAGTCAGAAAGGGAGAGAGATAGTGAGTGAGAGTGAGTGTGTGTGTGAGCGAGTGAGTGATTAAATGAATGAGTGAGCAAGAAAGTAAGAGTGAGTAAATGAGTGACAGTGGGTGAGAAAGTGACTCATGAATCATGAGTGATTCAGTGACAGTGGGTGAGAATGTGAATCATGAATCATGAGTGATTCAGTGACAGTGGGTGTGAAAGTGAATCATGAATCATGAGTTATTCAGTGACAGTGGGTGTGAAAGTGAATCATGAATCATGAGTTATTCAGTGACAGTGGGTGAGAAAGTGAATCATGAATCATGAGTGATTCAGTGACAGTGGGTGAGAAAGTGAATCATGAATCATGAGTGATTCAGTGACAGTGGGTGAGAAAGTGAATCATGAATCATGAGTGATTCAGTGACAGTGGGTGAGAAAGTGAATCATGAATCATGAGCGATTCAGTGACAGTGGGTGAGAATGTGAATCATGAATCATGAGCGATTCAGTGACAGTGGGTGAGAAAGTGAATCATGAATCATGAGTGATTCAGTGACAGTGGGTGTGAAAGTGAATCATGAATCATGAGTGATTCAGTGACAGTGGGTGTGAAAGTGAATCATGAATCATGAGTGATTCAGTGACAGTGGGTGAGAAAGTGAATCATGAGTGATTCAGTGACAGTGGGTGAGAAAGTGAATCATGAATCATGAGTGATTCAGTGACAGTGGGTGAGAAAGTGAATCATGAATCATGAGTGATTCAGTGACAGTGGGTGAGAAAGTGAATCATGAATCATGAGTGATTCATGAACGCGATGTTAAAAATGTTCTTGATGTCCAGCCATCATGCTTAGACTTCCCTTTAGTTTTATTTATATTATTTTTTTTTTTTCATTGAAGTAAAGGAAAAACAATTTAAAACTCGTGTCCTTGGGAATCACATGCTACAGCTGCAGTAGACAGAGAGGACGTACAAAATGGATTGTTTATTCTTAAGTTTCTAAGTGTATTAAGGTTTCTCTGGAACTCAAAGGATTTACAGCATAGTTCGTAGTGAGCTACTCTCTGTCTCTCTTTCTATCTATCTCTCTCTCTCACTCTGTCTCCCCCTCATTCTCTTTCTCTCTCTCAGCCTCAGAGCCTGCGCTCGATTAGTAAAATCCCGACCCAGTACTTTCCGAGACAAGAACAGCCATTGAGTGGCCACAATAGATAACGCTGAGGAGTGTGTAGGAGCAAGGTCAACACAAGAGCGCTACTGATACCAGCGACAATACAGCAGCCGAGAGAGAGAGAGAGAGAGAGAGAGAGAGAGAGAGAGAGAGAGAGATGATATAGTAGGATTGTCATGTGCCTCGACCATCAGAGATTAAAAAAAAAAAACCTTAGAGAGTTAAAGTCCTGTGAAATTCCTGTTTTAACGTATTAAAAGAAAAAAGACCATTTCCCACAGGGGAAGTAAGCTTTAAATATACTGTAATTAATGCGTTTCACTTTTTAAAAGCAGCACACTACCTGACCTCCATGATCTGAGCTGCCAATTAACCAGGTAAATGTGTTGCTGTTTACTGGGTGTCCCCAGGGCTGTCAGCTGGGTCTGTTACCTATAATGTGTGTGTGTGTGTGTCTGCGTGGATGTGTGTGTGGATGTTGTGAATTAATTGGCTTGGTTTGTCTCCGCTCTGGTGGGTACAGACCAGTTAATTGGTGTCTGTGCTATAGGAGCAATCGATTGGTCAGTCCAGGTTGCCAATTAAAGCCTTTGTGACCAGGGAGTGGGAGGAACTGGTTTTCATTTTCTGCACTCTGATTGGCTGCTGCTTTCATGCCTGAGATAAACTGCATTCCTTCTGATCAGCTCAAACCGGACATACCTACACATGCCGTACAGATCTCACACTGTAATCTTTTTGTAAACATTTGGATTTCTGGCGATTTCACTGTCACCGCATTCATCGTTTAATTGCAGTCACAATTTTTGGATTTGCACATGTTGGCTAATTAACGTTAGGGTTAATCGGGTTTTATTTAACTTTTGACTGATTCATTCACAATTTGGCCATTCATATGGGTCAGTATACACATATTGGTCACACACCTGGGCATTCAGATGTTGCCTGATATTTTTACAGCCTTCATATGAGCAGTTGGAGTCTGTGCCCGTTGTAGTCTCAGATTCACGCCCTTACAGTAGTGGAATTCTTATGCTCTAGCTCATCTACCTGGAAGTTGTCAACTCAGACCAGTCTGATCACTCTTTTCTGATGTCTCTCACCAGCAAGTGTTTTTTTTTTTCCTGCCAGCAGAACTAAAACACGCAAATCAGATCAAACACAGTACGACACGTAGTGAAATGCTTTTTACAGCTTGTCCTCGATGTACAGCTAGTCAATAGTAGAGAATAAAAAAATTCAATTCAAAAATTTAATTCATTCATTCATTCATTTTCTACCGTTTATCCGAACTTCTCGGGTCACGGCGACATCTCAGGTGTCATCAGGCATCGAGGCAGGATACACCCTGGACGGAGTGCCAACCCATCACAGGGCACACACACTCTCATTCACTCACACACTACGGACAATGTTCCAGAGATGCCAATCAACCTACCATGCATGTCTTTGGACCGGGGGAGGAAACCGGAGTACCCGGAGGAAACCCCCGAGGCACGGGGAGAACATGCAAACTCCACACACACAAGGCGGAGGCGGGAATCGAACCCCCAACCCTGGAGGTGTGAGGCGAACGTACTAACCATTAAGCCAACGTGCCCGCAATATATATCAAAGAATATTTAAAAATTATATCAGAAAAAAATATCACAAAATAGAATCAGAAACATAGCTAATGTAATCAGAACAGAGGTGTTGTTGAGTGTGGTGCAGAGACGCAGGTGAATATGTTCATTTATATATCGTTAAAGTGCAGGAAGTGCATGTAGTGCAAGTCACTTTTTATTTTTTTCACACTGAGGTCACATTTTTTCCCATTTGGTTGTTTGTTGTGAACATTATCTTTTAAAGCTCTCGACCTGTATCTGTGTGATTATGTGTATTAATGCTACAATAATATGATTGGCTGATTAGATAATTGCACGAATGTGTAGCGATACACACGATGCACTTTTAAAGTGTCTGTTCAGTGTGAATAGGCTTAAAACACAGCTTTATAAATTGTACCTACTGTAGGTAAGACTGCAGATTTTAAATGAGCCTAATAGCACATTTTCCCCTATTTTGCCTGTATGTGTTAATGATTAAGCAATTTGTGTCACTTGCACAAATGAATGCAAGTATTTCAACCTACTGTACAGAAATCCATTTCTGGCAACTGAAGACAAAGTAAAACCAATATTTTAAGCTTCTGAAACTTAGATTCATTTAGATTGTGTACTTTATGATCATAACACAGACTCGTGTACGAGTTTGTATTCATATTATATTTAGACAGATTATATTTCGTCACTTTTTGGACCGTGTGTGAAGTTATTCTTTGTAAATCAACCACAAACACACCAAGTAACTAAACGTATGCAGTTTAACAAGCGGTGCGAACATTTTTGCACCCTTTATTTGGTGGTCTTTATTTGATGCACCCTTTATTTATTTACTTGGTGGCAAAGGTGTAGAGTGAGTGTTTATTCCCTGTTTAAATTCTTAGCTCAGGTTATGAGGTGGGGAGAAATTTGCATGTTCTCCGTGTGGGGCTTCACAATCCGTCACTGTGCTGCATTGATAGTGTGTATTCTCTTCACACCCAGTTTTCCAAAACTCACCACAACCTCTGAGAATAAAGCCTGAAGATTGATTTGAAAAATCAAGTTATAGGCAAGTTCAAATGTACAACAAACTGATAGATAGATAGATAGATAGATAGATAGATAGATAGATAGATAGATAGATAGATAGATAGATAGATAGATAGATAGATAGATAGATAGATAGATAGATAGATAGATAGATAGATAATTGTGATACTGATGAAGTTGAGAGTCTGTCGTATTTATTCATTGTATGTTGCTGGAGTTAGTAAACTGTCAGTTACACCAAGCAGGTAGAAAGCAGATAGAATACACCGATACAGCCTGCTTTGTGTTCCTGTAGTAATATTTATATACTGGATAAATCAATGAATTGTGGCATGTAATCATAGTTACTGTTTAATTATTGTTCTAAGCAAATGCTGGGGAAAAAAAAACAACATATTTTTTGTTTGTTTTAATGAAAGGTGCATCACCAGCTATAATTAATCTCTCTCTCTCTCTCTCTCTCTCTCTCTCTCTCTCTCTCTCTCTCTCTCTCTCTCTCTCTCTCTCTCTCTCTCTCTCTCTCTCTCTCTCTCTCTCTCTCCCCCTCCTCAGGGCAGGACCGCACTGAGGCAGCTCTGATAAAGCGATTTAAAGGGGATGGTGTCCGCTACAAGGCCAAGCTCATCGGCATTGATGAGGTCACCGCCGCAAGAGGAGACAAGCTCTGCCAGGACTCAATGATGAAGCTAAAGGTGTGTGCATGTGTGCAACTGCAGTCACAGTGTGAATGATCTCTCATACCCTACATCCATCAGCTGAGTTAATGAGCCCTGTAAACAGCAGTGTCCAGCCAACAGCGTGTGCATGTGTGCATGTGTGCGCGCGTGCACGCACGTGTGTGTGTGTTCACGCATCCATATGTGCGTGTATGCATGTTCATGTGTGTTTTAGACATCCCATCATCCATGTTGGGAAGATGTCCTGGGTTGCATATTTATTTAATTGTAATGGAGGTCACGTGTGGGGGGCACGGTGGCTTAGTGGGTAGCACGTTCGCCTCACACCTCCAGGGTCGGGGTTCGATTCCCACCTCCGCCTTGTGTGTGCGGAGTTTGCATGTTTTCCCCGTGCCTCGGGGGTTTCCTCCGGGTACTCCGGTTTCCTCCCCCGGTCCAAAGACATGCATGGTAGGTTGATTGGCATCTCTGGAAAATTGTCCGTAGTGTGTGTGTGTGTGAGTGAATGAGAGTGTGTGTGTGTGTGTGCCCTGCGATGGGTTGGCACTCCGTCCAGGGTGTATCCTGCCTTGATGCCCGATGACGCCTGAGATAGGCACAGGCTCCCCGTGACCCGAGGTAGTTCGGATAAAAGCGGTAGAAAATGAATGAATAATGGAGGTCACACTGCCATTGATCACAGCTGTTTATCCCCTCGCTTTTTTCAGTAGCTAATCTATAAACGTAGTCCCACAATCCTTCACTTAAACTAACAACAGTAAACTAACAACCCTGCATTATATTTACTAATCTCCCTTTCTCTCTCTCTCTCTCTCTCTCTCTCTCTCTCTCTCTCTCTCTAAACATACCCATATGCATACACTCAGATAAGAACTGCTTTATCTCTCCTGTGATAGAAAGAGTTAGCGTAAAGAGCTCAAAGCATCAACATGCCTGAGGTGAATGAACAGGCTTTCTTACACCTACAGATATAATCAGAAAGCATTTGTATACATCAGTGCTGTGCTGCTTCACTTTTGGACTCCAGCCATTTTTTTTTAGCCGGCTTCAATAAGTTTCAAATGTTGTTTTTCACTTAAGTGAACCTGCATCATGTGAGTAATAGATAATGAACGTGTATGTTATTCTAAAGGATGCCCCATAGACTTCCTTCAATCAGGCTCAGTCGATACCGGGATCATGTTATTGACCGACAGAGGGAGATAGGAATGAGTTGGGTCCCCTAGGGTAGTTAAAAGAAACAGTATTTTGTAGATTAGTTTCTAGTTTGCAAACGCACCAAACTCTCAAACACACAGGCAGTCATGAAAATTGTGTTATTTTGTTGCTAAAAGCCATAAACACAATCGATCATAAAAATAAATGTATAAATGTGCATGGGCAAAAAAAAAAAAAAAAAAGCCCAGATACGTGTTTAATATTTGTGTGTAATTGCGTGTAATTTTCTCACAAATCGTTTGACACTCATGTATTTTTTTCCGTCCATGTTTCATCGCAACTACAATGATTGAAAATCAAATAAAATGCGCAGGTTAGCGTTCGTATGAAATCAAACAGAACGCAGCATAACATCGTCCTTGCTCGCGTAAATCTGTATTCGTTTTAGCTTTACGGAAATCTTCCTTCTTTCACAACGGCTTATGGACTACGTAACTGGACTACTAGGTGATTCAGATTCATCCCCGTGACTCAAATCTTCTGATTCTATTCACCAAAATGATTTGTGTAGTGATTCGTTCAGTGACGCTTGTTGTTTTGTTATGAGAAAATGCACCTGTCTACAAACGTACCGGGAATCGATGTCTAAATGGGTTTTAATAATTATTTTCACCTCAAATAATAACAACAGAGTTATTATATTTCTTCGATTCTGTCAATTGACCTCATATTTATTATAGAATTTTTTTCAATCTGAAAAAATTCTCTTCACAAATTTATCTTCATTTTGGTGTCGTACTGTACAGTAGATATGTTTAAAGAGCATACAAGACTCCGTATATTTGTTCATAAAATTTCAGTTAGGCATCTGACCTCCAAACCCACATGGCAAGAACCAGCATACAGTATATCAGCTCTAAAACCTTTGAACCTTTGACCTTTAAAAGTCTGTGAATTTGTGTTTTTCTGTTTTAATTTTGTTTTTTGTTTTTTTTATGTAGGGGATCGCAGCTTCAGCACGCTCGAAAGGAGAACACAAGCAGAAGGTTTTTCTTACAGTGTCCTTCGGTGGGATAAAGATCTTCGATGAAAAGTCAGGGGTAAGTGTAAGGGTTTAGTGCTGAATCAATTCTGGATGTTTGGAGGTAGAAGAGATTACTTAATGCAAAACAGTTGTGTATGTGTTTGCTGGTCCATTTCCTGGAAGTTTATGTTTTCTTCAATACAAATCAACATTTGTTTCCCAGAGCGACAAATTTTTCCAACCAAGGACCGTAATAAAGTAATTACACACACACACACACGGACGGACGGACGGACGGACATATACCCTGCAGGCGCCATTTTGCAATCCACAGCTTTGCTGAAATTAACAACACTAATATTGTGTTAAATTAAACTGTGTGGGCCTGTGAGTGATATTTGGTCATGGTTAGGGTCTTCTCCTGGCTTTGTGTTTTCTGCTCATAAAGCATCATTTAGATTTAGCTAAATGGGGCTCCTGTTCGTCCTCAGAAAACTGCAGGCTGCCATGTTTGTTTTCTGGACTAAGGGCAGCTCTTTAGTTTGGGTCTGAGTCAAGGCAGGAGGTCCCATAGGAAGGCTAAGCCCGTGTTAATGATGCATTTTGAGCAGACGAGAGAGGCGAGCACACTCGGGGGAAATCAAACAGGCCTAATTGAATAGACGTGTCAGAATAGAATGCTGGGGGCTTCACACAAGCTAGCTCTGAGTTCATGAGCTAACACTCAGGAAAAGAGACTGGTGACCTACAATGCTAGACAACGGGCTAGTGCAAGTAAAACCACAAGAAATGTGTGTGTGTGTGTGTGTGTGTGTGTGTGTGTGTGTGTGTGTGTGTGTGTGTGTGTCTATACGCATACAGTATATACAGTCCTCTCTGAATCTACTGGAATGGCAACACCACTTGAACTTGTTTGTACTATACACCAAAGACATTTGGGTTTGAGACTAAAAGAGGCGGTGATAAAAGTCTGGAAAAGCTTCATAAAAGAAGAAAGCAACAATTTGGTGATGTCACGGAGTCACAGGCTGAATGCAGTTGTAAGTGAGGGATATGCAGCCCTTACGGTCATGTAGTTTAAAATGTATCTGTTGCATTACTTTTGCTAAAAATGTGCTATATGTTGTTTATCACCTCTACATGTAAATAAAAACTGTCAGGGTTCAAGTGGGAGCTGCATCCAAATCAATGATTAAGGCTGCAGAACCAGCCACCAGCACTTACATGTTACACAACAACTTACATTAATCACATGTTCATCTGTGAGTGTTAATCACATGTTCATCTGTGAGTGTTAATCACATGTTCATCTGTGAGCATGTTAATCACATGTTCATCTGTGAGCATGTCAATCACATGTTCATCTGTGAGCATGTTAATCACATGTTCATCTGTGAGCATGTTAATCACATGTTCATCTGTGAGCGTTAATCACATGTTCATCTGTGAGCGTTAATCACATGTTCATCTGTGAGCGTTAATCACATGTTCATCTGTGAGCATGTCAATCACATGTTCATCTGTGAGCGTTAATCACATGTTCATCTGTGAGCATGTTAATCACATGTTCATCTGTGAGCATGTTAATCACATGTTCATCTGTGAATGTTAATCACATGTTCATCTGTGAGCATGTTAATCACATGTTCATCTGTGAGCATGTTAATCACATGTTCATCTGTGAACGTTAATCACATGTTCATCTGTGAGCGTTAATCACATGTTCATCTGTGAGCATGTTAATCACATGTTCATCTGTGAACGTTAATCACATGTTCATCTGTGAGCGTTAATCACATGTTCATCTGTGAGCGTTAATCACGTTCATCTGTGAGCATGTTAATCACGTTCATCTGTGAGCGTCAATCACATGTTCATCTGTGAGCGTTAACCACATGTTCATCTGTGAACGTTAACCACATGTTCATCTGTGAGCATGTTAATCACATGTTCATCTGGGAGCGTTAATCACATGTTCATCTGTGAGCGTTAATCACATGTTCATCTGTGAGCATGTCAATCACATGTTCATCTGTGAACGTTAATCACATGTTCATCTGTGAGCATGTTAATCACATGTTCATCTGTGAGCATGTTAATCACATGTTCATCTGTGAGCATGTTAATCACATGTTCATCTGTGAGCGTTAATCACATGTTCATCTGTGAACGTTAATCACATGTTCATCTGTGAGCATGTTAATCACATGTTCATCTGTGAGCATGTTAATCACATGTTCATCTGTGAGCATGTTAATCACATGTTCATCTGTGAGCATGTTAATCACATGTTCATCTGTGAGCATGTTAATCACATGTTCATCTGTGAGCATGTTAATCACATGTTCATCTGTGAGCATGTTAATCACATGTTCATCTGTGAGCATGTTAATCACATGTTTATCCTATTTCTGTAAATTGTTTGTGAAAATTAAATGTAATGGAAATCTCCCAAGAAATTCTGTACAGATACCAAACACCTTGACAATCAGTATATACTTAATACACTTCTGCTAATGCAAGGATTTTGTGTTTGTATTTTTTCCACACCAAACCACGCCCCTCCATAAGCCCCTCCCCATAACCAAAGCCCCGCGTCCAAAATCTCACTCTAAGCTCAACTCAAACGTCGGCAGCCCTGCTAGTATATCTTGTAAATCTGCTTAAATGAAATATCACTGTGACTACACCATGAAAACAGCTTGTTTGAAATACGTTATCATTATTAGTAATAGCTTGGCTATTACCAGATTAGCACTGCAAGTTAACTTTACTTAGCTAGTACAATTAGCTTGCACTGCTAATCTGGTAATAGCCAAGCTATTAGTCATAATGGTAACGTATTTCGAACAAGCTGGTTATTTTTTTAAGAGACACCATCAATCCCTGCTGCTTCATGACTGCTGTTGTTTATGACAGGATTAGCTTAAAACACAGCAACTCGATTCATTTTTCTTTCATTTATGTTTTGAGTCAAGCAGTGTATAGGGACTATAATTACATACAGGAAATATAGTTGTGTGCGTGAGGGAGAACGTAGAAATGTACCATGAGCTCCACACATAAAGAATGGAATAGAAAAGAAGCCTTCATTTTGTCACATATACATTACAGCACAGTAAATTTCTTTCTTTGCATATCCCAACTTTGGAGATTGGGGTCAGAGCACAGGTACAGGCCCCCAAGGGCCTTGCTCAAGGGCCCAACTACCTTTTTGTTTTTTGTGTGGAATAGTTTAAGTTAATTGTTTTTGTTGCTTTACAGCTTCACACCTAATTTACATAAACTGGAGAAAATGAACATAATTTGTAATGAAATTGTGTAGAAAATGAATTGTTGCTTGTTGCTCGCTGGTGTAACGTTACATTATATTGCATATAAACATATAAATGTCTCTCTCTTAGTTCATTTTAGTCTCAATCTTTTAGAGAAGAAGACAAAAAGTCTGGATGGCTTTATCAAGTCTGCTGATTTATGTAGATAAGTGAAGGATAGTCATGATAGAGGACAGTCCTGATAGATGATGTCAATATATTCTGAGATCGTGGTGCCGAGATAAGAGCCGATATTACAGGGCTTTATTTTAGATTTCTTCCGTCTTATATTAATCTTCCAGTCTGTATGGCGATTTCTGCATTTGAGAGTGTGGAGAAAGGTTTAGATTTTTAATTATAATATTTGATGACCGATTGCCGAAGAACTCTGTTATACAGAATGTACGTGTAGTTGCTGGTCTTTTACATCAAACCTGTTGCAGTCAGAAATCCTTTCTAGTGTGAAACATTTCAAGGAGCTTATTGTGATGCATGTAGAGATTTATTCTAATCATTAGGTATGTACTATTTGTAGCGGTAGATTTATTTATTCGAGAAATAAGAGTCTCGTTATAATAAATTCAGAAAATGGACATCTGCAGTGATTGTGCATGATGGAATGAAAAGAGTTGTGTTTTGCTGGATCCAAATCATTTGGCAAAAAAAAAACAAATATATGTATATATTAAGGATACAACACAATTCTTATGGTTATTATGATGTTTTTTTTTTATCCAGTGACGTTAAACTAGGAAACATACTTTTCTATACACTCAACATCCATTTGTCATCCACTTGTACACCAGCAATTCACCTACTTCTCTAATCATCCAGTCCTGTGGCAGCAGCACGATACAGAAAGTCATGCAGGTCAAGAGCTTCGGTTAATGATCACACAAGACATCAGAATATAGAAAAATTGTGGTCTCAGTGATGTTAACCGTGACACCAGGTGGCTGGGTAGAGTATTTCAGAAACTGTTGACCATCTATAATATTTTCCTCGAACGTCTCAACCTTTTACACAAGGCATTTCCCTCAACCCTCAGTGTCGCCCCCTGTTCCTGAAAAATGATGTGCAAAAGGAACCAGCCCGTCTGTGGCAACTACAAATACTGGAACCAGCCCGTCTGTGGCACCAACAAATACTGGAACCAGCCCGTCTGTAACACCAACAAATTCCCCAATCAAAGTCCCAGTGATCACACTTTTTCTTCATTCTGTTGTGAAAAGTGAACATTAACTGAGTTCTTGTCCCATATCTGCATGTTTTTTTGCATTGCACTGCTATGACACGATAGAATGATTAGATAATTGCATGTATAGACTGTACAGTATATAACAGCATGTTTTCTAGTTTAATATCAAAAGATCAAGGTGTTCCTAATAAAAGTGGGCAGTGAGTATATAAAACAGCCTGTGAGGTGAGAGTTTACAGTATAACGCAATGTGCGTTAAAATAATAACTATTAATGTGGCCAATAAATTTGTACACCCTTGTCTATAGATGTGAAGAACAGGCGTAACAAGGGGTCTGTATCTATCTAATAGACGTTGTTTGCATGTCATCCTGCAGCTCCTGCTTTACCTGCTGCCTTGTTTAAAGTGTCACTGTGAAGTGGTGACACGACTGTGGAGAGGCTGATGACACTCCAGCCTCTGCTGCTCTTTTCTATTACGGAGCTCTTGTGTCAGCGCAGTGGTAATCCCACGACTTAGAGCTGTTACAGAAAAATAGAGGAGTCAGCCTGGTGTGTGTGTGTGTGTGTGTGTGTGTCGCCTGGGAATATATCACAGAGATAGGCTATGAGGCAGGATGACTGGGTCTTGTCACTGTGGGTGTTTTAAAGCTTTTATTAGATCTGAAAAGTGCTGTCCTCTATTACCTTCAAGGCCATACCTTATTCTGCTACTCCTCTCCATCTCTCTTCATGCTCTGCCCTTTTTTAATCCACTGTCAGATGTTCTCTTCTCTGGCTTATTAAACTATGTCCATTTTTCCCCACACCTTCATTCCCTGAGCTGTTCTGATCTCCACTGTGGGTCAACTCGATACCTGGATAAAACAACTGTCAGCGTTGTAACTTTGCACTATGAAAAGACATGCCAGACAGTTTGATGGACTTTAAATAGAGTCTCTGAAGAATTATTACATTCTTAAGAGGCTTTTCGATGAAACCCATGTTGAGAAACAATATTATAGAGGAAAGGAAAGTAAGATAAATATAAGGGAGCAAAAAAGTAGCCTGACAACTTTGGAGCAATTGCGTCCGGTCAACAATAATTCCTTAAATGTCCATCAAAAGTGTATAAATTATGATGAATGTAATGAATTATGATAATTAAAATATAAAATAAAATGAAGTAATATAAATACTAAGAATAAATAAATACTTTGAATATAGACTATACAGCTAGACATTCCCGGTCACAGGGTTAAGGGCCTTGCTCAGGAGCCCAGCAGTGGCAGCTTGGTAGACCTGGGATTCGAGCACATGACCTTCTGATCAGTAATCTAACGCCTTAAACGCTAGGCTACCACATCATTTGCCAGATACAGTCTTTAAATTGAAGATAAACTCTTCATTTTTATGTCTCAGCCTCTACACCTCACAGCTCCTGCTTGTTGACTTTTCCCTCAGAGCCTCTCTCTGATGAAGAGGAGCAACTTCCTAATTTCATTAATGCGACTCAGCAGAACTCACAGCGACTACCGAAGGCATGCCAAAATCAGCCAATCGAATGATTAACTGTTCCAGAGAGAGTGAGACCACGTTGAATAAAATACTGAAAAAAAAGCAACACTTTGGACACAATCCACGATATCATAAGGCGCAAGCGTGTGTGTTTGTGCCTATGAACTCAGGTGTTAGTGCGTGGCTCTATGGTCTAAGACTTTTTAAAAATTGTCTTGTAAGTCTGCAATTTACAGATGTGTAGAAACGAAATGTGCAGGATGACCCTACACCCCAATCATGTCCGATTTCCATAATTTTTCCAATATGGTTACCAGCTTCATTCAGCACTTAGTTTCAGAAGTCAGCCCCGGCACGCCTGGAGTGTCGTCTCTCACGTCCGCTGCTTCTGATTTGCATGGAAATGAGATTTGACCGGTCCAATAAAAAGCAGTTTGGCACACATAAAAACAGATGTTGATGTAAATGACTGTGTCTGTTCCACTTACTCTAATATCATTAGAGATCGTACATGTGCAGGCGTGTGTGTCTGAGAGGAGGAAAGAGGACTGCTTCAAAAAAAATAAACCAATTCGATTAATCTTTAAGGGTGGAGCGGATACTTTTTTACAGTATATACGGAGTCGAGGTATTGCTGCTTGGAAGCGTTAGGCAAAACATTTGATTCATGTGAATAAGTTAGCACTTCGGCTCTCTTAGGATTTTCAAAGCTAAGTTTTGTGGTTATTTCTGGATAGCACTTTTATACACAGAGCATCCTTTCCCCCAAACCACACGCACACACACACACACACACATACTCACACACTCCATATGCTGTACCGTCCCCACGGGGAGCCATGGGCGGCTGATTTCTGAACTTCTTGCCAATTCTTTTCTCAAGGGAGTCATTTTGACTGCCCACCCGCTTGTTCGCTCTGTGTGTATGTGTGTGTATGTGTGTCTATGTGTGTGTTGGCACAGGTGGCAACTGTGATTGAGTTCAGTCCTCTCCTCACTAATTACCTCTCTCCCAGGCCCAGTTGCCTGCAGACACAGAGCAGGAGAGGCGGAGAGCCTTTCAGTCATCTGTGTACTTTCTCCTTCTCCCTGCTTCTGTCTTACTAATCAAAAGCCTTGGCCGTAACTCTGGCAATTTCCATGACAGCCTCTAATTAGTGGCTACCTGGCCTTATGTCGGCAGCGTCTTGTATGGAGACAGAGACGCCGGTCATCAAGGTCGAGAGATTGATTATTTATTATGAACATATTCGCTTTAACACTCTGTAGCACACTGAGTTTGAGATGTCGAGTTAAGGAAAGTTTATTGTTCTTTTCATTGACCTAATGGATTGTTAGATTAAATGCCACTCGGATACAGGAGCATGATACAATGTGTGAAATGTTTTGGTGGAAGTCAAGAAAAAAAACATGAAAAATTGCTCATACATGTACCAAGTCGTGGCCTAATGATTAGAGAGTCTGACTCGTAATCCTAAGGTTGTGGGTTCTAGCCTCGGGCTGGCCACGACTGAGGTGCCCTTGAGCAAGGCACCGAACCCTCCAACTGCTCCCCGGGCACCGCAGCATAAATGGCTGCCCACTGCTCCGGGTGTGTGTTCATGGTGTGTGTGTTCACTGCTGTGTGTGTGTGCACTTTGGATGGGTTAAATGCAGAGAGCGAATTCTGAGTATGGGTCGCCGTACTTAGCCGTATGTCACGTCACTTTCACAAATATTATCTTTTTTCTCCCTAAACTTAAAATGTTCTTAGGTTAGATTTATGGTGTCGTCCCACCCCCACTCCCAAATACGCTTTTGTCTCTTTACCGAGGGTAGCAAAAATTTAGCATCTGGAAGTAAGGGAGAGTGAAAACCTAAAAGACAGGAATTTTGGATTCCTGTACATGGGTAATTTCCAGCCTGCTGTGACAAGGACATGTGGAAATGCTGGCTTATCGTCATTTAGTGCTGTGGCTAATGTAACGTGAGCTTGAGAGCGCTGACTCTTTTAATGAAGGCTATTATTTAATGACAGCTCATGTCTGATAGAGAGAGAGAGAGAGAGAGAGAGAGAGAGAGAGAGAGAGAGAGAGAGAGAGAGAGTGAGTCAGTGAGTGTATATGTGTATATGAGTATCCATGTGTGCATGAAAGAGTGATGGAGTGTTGGAGATGGTTGTGATGGAGAGAGGGAGAAGGAGAAATGTGTGCTGTAGAGGTGATCAGTCGGAGGGAAAAATCCATTAAATAGACAGCAGCAGCTGTGGAGTATAAATGTTAAATAATGGCAAATTATAGATACACAGCGGTTAAAGACAGAAAAAGGGTTTGTCACTTAAAGCTACTGTTGTCAGTCTGTCACATAGGTGGCATATTTTACAACTACAATAAAAAGAAGTCTGTACTCCCTCTTTCATTCCCTCGTTCACTCCCTCGCTCTTTCCTCAGTGTTCTGGCAGGGTGAAAATGTATGTTTGAAGAGACTCAGTGAAGCAGCGTGTGTCTCTGCGGACTGGACACAGCTGAGGTTTCGTATAGAATCCGAGTTTGGAAGCTTTACTGCTTCCCAAGTGACTTGACAAAAGCTGCTGTTGAGCATAATCTGTCTCGTTCAACTAGGTTTCCCAGCTAATTGTGTGTGTGTGTGTGTGTGTGTGTGTGTGTGTGTGTGTGTGTGTGTGTGTGTGTGTGTGTGTGTGTGTGTGTGTGTGTATGTGTGTGTGTGTGCCAAGATGCTTTGGATTGGTTATATAAGTTATGTAAGATCAATTTGAAATGTGCACTTGAACAAATGACACAGAATTGGTGGTAAATAAAATAATTTTATAAAATAAAAAGATGAATGTAAATAAATTTAACCTAGTAAAGGTTTTTTGATGGCGGCTACACGAGTAGGAGAATAGAATATCCTGTTTAAAAATTCTTAAATATACAACTTTTTACTTGGGTAAATCTAACAAGGTAAATGCAGCATGTTAATGCACAATTGGGGGAATTTTGCTATTTTACCAATTACTTTTTAAATCCAGTCGACTGTGGGTTTAATGTTTTACAAGCTTTACAAGTTTTTACAAACACAAAAGGGGAAAAAGGGGAAAAATATAGCATTTTTTTTTTTTACAAAACAATAATAAATAAAAACTCTTTAGGCTTTTTCTGAGGAAAAAATTGATAAACAGATATAACACAAATCGATTATACACACTTACATCTAGCAGCTCAGCTGGACTTCAGGTTAGAGCTTTGTTTTAATTCACACGCGCACGCACACACGCGCGGACACACAGGCACACACACAGTGTAATGAACAATTTGTTGCTGTGTGAAAAGTATTGTTTTACTGATTTTTTCCTATTTTATGTTAATTGTTTGTTGTTTCAGTTTAATATAGTTAATTAAATATAGTTAATTAATAGTTCAGTTAATTCAGATTAATATATCTCCCACCCATATATCTGATACCTTTGTGCTTTAGGTGATCTGGTTTCCTCCCCAGTTTAAAGACATGTGCTGTAGACTGATTGGCATCTCAAAAGGGTCTGTAGTGTTTCAGTTGATGTGTGAGTGATGGACATGGTGGTATGAGTGGTGTAAGTGGTGGTGTGAGTGTGGGAAGTGGTGGTGTGGTGGTGTGAGTGTGGGAAATCGTGGTGTGAGTGTGGGAAGTGGTGGTGTGGTGGTGTGAGTGTGGGAAGTGGTGGTGTGAGTGTGGGAAATGGTGGTGTGAGTGTGGGAAGTGGTGGTGTGGTGGTGTGAGTGTGGGAAATCGTGGTGTGAGTGTGGGAAGTGGTGGTGTGAGTGTGGGAAGTGGTGGTGTGAGTGTGGGAAGTGGTGGTGTGGTGGTGTGAGTGTGGGAAGTGGTGGTGTGAGTGTGGGAAGTGGTGGTGTGAGTGTGGGAAGTGGTGGTGTGAGTGTGGGAAGTGGTGGTGTGGTGGTGTGAGTGTGGGAAGTGGTGGTGTGGTGGTGTGAGTGTGGGAAGTGGTGGTGTGAGTGTGGGAAGTGGTGGTGTGGTGGTGTGAGTGTGGGAAGTGGTGGTGTGAGTGTGGGAAGTGGTGGCATGAGTGGGTGGACATGGTGGCATGATTGGTGGAGGTGGTGGTATGAGTGAAGGAACTGGTAGCTCAGTGCTCAAGGTGTTAACCAATTGATCAGAAGGTTTAGAGTTTGAATCCCAGGGTCACCGAGCTGCCACCACAGAGCAAGGCCCTTAACCGTCAATTGCTCAGTTGTATAAATGAGATAAAGTATGTCACTTTGGATAAGATCATCTGCTAAATGCTGTGAATGTTAGAGTGTGTGTGGTTGTGCTCTGTGACAGACTGCCTTCTCATAAACCTCAAAGCATTCTTAAAGATCATCATCATTCCTGTTGTGCTCTCAGTTAGTGGTCTTTACATCAGTGTGAGACTCATGAGAGAGAGCCAACTATTGAGGGTGGGGTCAGTGCACAGGGTCAGCCATTATACAGAGCCTCTGGAGCAGGGAGGGTTAAGGGCCTTGCTCAAGGGCCCCACAGTGGCATCTGTGGTGCATGAACCCCGATCCTCTGATCATTAATCCAGAGCCGTAACCACTAGAGTTGCCTTGTAGTGTATGAACTGTTTTGAGTGAGTTTTGGAGTTGAGATGATCTACTTGGCCAAGATTCATGTTGATAATGTATGAAGAGTTTTGCCACAGTGTCTTCTGTATTGACTGATGCTTCAAGCAACCATAATAAATAAATAAATAAATAAATAAATAAATAAATAAATAAATAAATAAATAAATAAATCCTGTAATGCACAGCCTTGCTTTAAATATTTGGCGGTTAAGGACTCAAAAGTCTTTTCACTTGAGAATTCACTTCAAGCCACTTATCATGCAGTGAATAAGCTTTCTATTGAGAAAAGGCATGAAATCATTTTTTTCTTTATAATAAGGTGTCATCTTATCTATAATGCTTTTATTTCATTACATCAGCACACATTCCAAAGAGAGCTTGTTGTTACAGGGTTGATCACTCATCTGTGCCTCACCTCCAAAAGGACAAAGGTGTCAGAACAATAACAAAGTGGTAGTGCCTCTATCTTTCCTATTGCATACCTTGCTAAATGTGTAACCTGAAGATTTTATACCGTGTAGCTTTTGGGTGTGCTCGAAGCCAGCAGATGCTGGTTTGTGCTTCAGGGGGTGAAATATTGGACAATTAGAGCGAAGCCGCCTCTTTGTATGAGCTGCCAAATCGAGTATGTTAAGCGAGTTATATTCTTTGCTTTCTCTGCTTTTATACTTCTTCTTTGTTCTCATAGAGTGTATGAGGAGAACTGGGTGATTTAATGTAGTTCATCAGTGTCCTGCATGGATAAGTAAGAAATCAGATTAGATACTTTTTGACGTCGGCACCAGAATCCTGAGTCGACTTTATAATTCCAGGCAAAAATTAAGAAAGTAATGAAAAGCACATAATAGTTGATGGTGTAGTCTGGAATCCCAGAAGGTTTTTACATCTGGGAAAAGGTTCAAGACAGATAAGATGCCTTAAACTTATACTTCTAAGACCCTGTTCACACTGCAGGTAAAAGTGGCCCAAATCTGATTTTTTGGGGTCAAGTGGCCAGGTCAGACTTCTTCAGCAGTAGTGTGAACACTCAAATCTTACCCAGATCTCATTTTTTCAAATCAGATTTAGACCATTTCCGTATGTGGTCCTGAATCAGACCCAAATCTGATTTTTTTCCACTGTGGAAAAAACAACCAAAACAACCAAGGCGGATTTGGTGCGACCTTTATGCTAATCTACATCGACATTCGTCACAATTATGCACCGGCGAGTACGCACACAAACGTGACTACGCCTACAAAATGGAGAACAGTGATGGAGCAAGTGAGTGGAGGGAGAGTGAGGTGTTAGACCTAATTAGTATATGGGGAGATACTTCAGTTCAGGCAAAACTAGAAGGATGATACCGTACATTTCGTCCTCAGCACCTGCTCATTAATGTTACGGCTGCTATTACACAAACATTTTGAAAGAAAAGCGAAAATGTTTACTTCCTCCTTAACCTTGCCAACTTTTTAGAGCAACGGCGTGCTGTGTGTGACGTCATGGTTATTGTTCGTTTGCGCATGCGGGTCAGTTCGAAACAGCAAACTGTTCACACTGGTATCTGATATAGGCCACATTTTAAAAGGTAATGTGAACGGCCAAACAAAAAAAATCAGATCTGAGCAAAATATCCGAATTGAGCATGTGTGTGTGTGTGTGTGTGTGTGTGTGTGTGTGTGTGTGTGTGTGTGTGTGTATATATATATATATATATGTATATATATATATATATGTGTACACATATATATATGTGTGTGTGTGTGTGTGTGTGTGTGTGTGTGTGTGTGTGTGTGTGTGTGTGTGTGTGTGTGTGTGTGTTTTGTAAACTGAGCTTCTATCACTGATGCCTTTCATTTCGGTGACTGACATATAGAGACCATTACTATTTCTCCTCTCATAGTTCTAATGGTTCTCATGGTTTGGCATTGTCTGTATGTAATCTTGGGTAATGCTGAAGATATGCCTAATGCTTAGGCAGTTGCTCCACTTGAAAGTGTAGACCCTACCATTTGGACTTCTAGTGCTAAGGGCAGTATTGTGCCATCACACATAGAGAAGGATGTGAGATTGGCTAATGATTCATTACAGACTCAGTGGGACAGAATATTACTTTATGTCGAGTCCCTTCTGTTTTGTAAAACAACCCACAGTCATTTTTCAGGGACTTTTCTGGGACACTCATTGGCCTGTTACTCGGATAAAGAGACTTAGTAGTGAATTAAAGAAAAGCTGGCGACATGGGGCAGGCTTATTTGGGATGTTCTGACAGATCTGGCTTAATGTTGTCTTGTTGACAGGTAAAAGCTAGTTATCAGTGTAGATTAAGGGATTTGTGAGCCTCTGTGCTTCCGTGTGCTGCTTTACGAAACCATATCCTAGTCTGGGATTCTAGGTCTTCCAGAATTTCTCTTCTCTGGCTTTCAGTGATGCCCGTAATAACCCATCCTGCATGAGCTGGAAGCAAGCATTTTATATTCCTCAGGCCTAAACATTCTCAATGGAGTGGTAAAATGCACAGTTTATCACAAACCCACTGGCCTGTGGATACGAAAGGACCCAATAAAGCTTGGGTGAATTAGCATGCATTCGTATTCAACTGCATTACTGTTTGCAAGTTGACTGTGTGTGTGTGTGAGTGTGAGTGTGCGTGTGCGTGTGTGCATGTGTGTGTGTGTGTACTCTTTGTTTAATTAGCTGTGACTATGTGGGTTTTAGAGGCTTAGCTTTGGACTGCAGTCTCTCGTTATCTCTTTAACAGCAGCAATCGCCGTCCACTGCTTGTCATTCTCCTCCACCTAAACAGCACACCAACTCTAAGAGATAAGCTAATACACCACATGGGAAAGGTTTAACACAAAACATCCTCTGCCTTGGGCTCCGCCTAATAAGCTCGAGTTGTTTGTGGGTAGCCATGTCATGTGCTAATACTTAGTTGGAATCAACAGCCTTTTATTGTTTCATTCAATTGAAAGATACACTGAAAATCTAACTAATAAACATAGACACCAGTCAATAATTTTGCCACTTTCAATCCCATTAAATGCTTTGTATTGATTTGGGATTCGAGTCTTATGAAATAAAGTTATGGCTTTTTATAACGTCACATCTTTTCTAATGTAATATATAAAAGTTTCAAAAATAAGATGATGTTTATTCCTTAAGGGGCTTATTCAGAGATAGTGGCATACGTTTTCTCTATATTGAGAAATGAACAAAATGTATTATAGTGCTGTTGTCTTCGGTGTCTTTTAGCTAGCCGTCTAGACTGTGCGAGAGACGTGCAGTAAAGCACTCACAATTCAGCCCACACAACAATGTGATTACAGCAGAGTAATTTCTTTTCCCTTTAACCAGAGCTTATATTTTACCTAAAAACATTAAGTGGCTAGATGGTTTTATACGTTAGGTATTGTGTATGATAGCATAGAGCAGGGGAGTTAAAACAAATTCACAGTGGGCCAAAATATAAAACTGAGATAAAGTCACGGGCCAAACTGAATATTTATTGAAAAATGTACTGCAATTGATTTGTAATGTTCAACCTTTTTCATACAGTATGGAAACAAACTTTAGTTTTGCTTAAACACAGGATTTGGAACAACCAGAGCTTGATATTACAAACACATAAGAAATTAAATTTGAAATAAAAGACACATCAGTGGTGTTCATGTCGCAAACTTTGACCATACACTTTTTTACAAACTCTCCCTCATTAAAGGGCCGGGCAGATTTTGCGATCTCTGCCGCCACAATAAAGCTTTACAGCCTTTACAGCAGCTTCACTTTTTGATATTGCTTTCGTGAACATAGTCTGCCGGGAAACCAGACTTTTTTTCATCTTCTCCGAGTTCTGGAGCTTCTGCTTTACGTCCAGGTCCTTATACTTCTCATAATGTTTCCTTTCATAGTGTCTTCTTATGTTCTATTCTTTCGTTACAGACACGTTAGCACACAAGACAAACAGGTCTGTCCTTATACGTGAACAGATAATCTGCCTCCCTCCTGTCTTGAAAGCTCCTATTGTGCATCTTTCGTTTGGCCATTTTTGTGGAGGGTGAATTAACTTGCCCGATGTGACTGTAACATGGTTGTTAACGACTGTCAACAGAGAATGTGGGGCGCATGCTGTTCGTGACTATGCGTCAATACAGTGGCAAGGCATTCTGGGATTTGTAGTATTAGCGGAGCATGCAGCTAGCCAACTGTAATGCACATTTGATATGATCTCGCGGGCCAAATATAATTACACCGCGGGCCAAATTTGGCCCACGAGCCCGAGTTTGACACCCCTGGCATAGAGTATCATTTACACCGTAATGCACAGAAACTGCTGTTTTATCCTTAACCCTCGACAAAGACGAAGATCTCATCAAAAATAGAATACATATTAGGACTATAAGCAACTTACTGTATATCCTCAATTAAATTGACATCAGACTATTTATAAATAGGTTAGGTTTAAGGTTACAGACTGTATGTATGCATGGTTTAATGATTATATGCAAGACTACCAGGTCACACAGGCTGATAAGAAAGGATAAGAGATGTTATATATGTGAGATCATGGTCACAAGGTGACAGCTTTTCTCTTGGTACTCAGTATGGTACATGGACGGTGCAAATCTGCACTAGTTCTGAAGTAAAGTAAGGTTCTCCACTAATTTTAGGATCATGTTTACATACCTAACTTTCTGTTATGGGACATTGAAAAAAGTCATATTTGTGGACTATAGATTCTGTCAGCAAACAATGAAGAACAGTGAGGGATGAAAGATTTAGGATTCTGATATCAGCAGTGGACATCGTGCGTTTTATTATTAAAAATAACGTGTTGCAAGTAATCATGGACAGTTTTTTGTGTCATTTCAAAACTTTATTTATTCCACCCATTTAGGTGACTGATGGGTCCAAAAGTCTGAGACTATATCAAATATCTGGGACTTTTTTTTTAATTAACAGAACTTTGAATTTCAAAAATATTAATTTTCAATATCTTAAATATTTACATATCTTGGGGCTTTCTGGATCCCTATTTAAATGTAAGTAATCATAAGGTTTGGCACAATCTTGTGGCGCTCGTGCCAACTCGAGTGCACACTGTCATTAAAACTGAAAGAAGGGGACGTAACACGTACTAAGAAATTCTTTCATATAAATATTTGAAATATTCTTTTTTTTTTTTGACTCAAGATGTTGTTAATAATATAATCTGATTTAAAAATTGTTTTAATAAATTAGAAAAAAATACAAAATAAATGCATGTTCACTAATGGACTCAAATCTTTTGAGCCCACTGCATATGATAAAGCTTTTTTTTTTTAATTTAAAGACAATTAACTAATTATACGAATTAACTCTTTTAATAAGAAATCGGCATGAATTTGAAAAAAGGTGCATATAAAATTAAGTTCTCTTTAATGGATACGGTCTGCATTACACGCATCTATGTTGCCTCCTCCTGAGTGTTCGTCTGCGTGTGTGTGTATTTGTATATGCGATTTTTTAATAGGTCGTAATAATTGGACGTCGGCCCTCTACAGCGGTATCACATCCTTGTATTACAAGCTCAAGGCAACATTTCATTCCGTGAAATTGGTAGAGGAAGGTTGCCGTTGAATGGCTTCACAAGTAATTAATCTTTCAAGGATTTTCTCTGCTTCCAATTTTCCAACCACCCAGAAGGAAAGAAGGCACAGTTATTTGAGGGGGAGATTTCACATCTAAGGCTCAGAAAGTGCTTGAAAGATTAAAGCCGATGGTGAAGGGGGGCTTTCGTCGCTTTGTATTACATTAATCCCTCCAAGACAAACCATTTTTATATTGTGCAGCCTTAGATTTTTTTTTTTTGCCTGCCGTTGCACATTTTTATGTTTTATTTAGCTTGATATCCATGTACCCACAAGCAGGAGAGGAGCTTTCATTAAACACAACTTTTTTTTTTTTTTTTACTAACTATATTTTAGTTACTACAGAAGGTTTTACCAATGCTCCATGATCATGCACAGTTCTGTTTGCCTCCATGAAATCATAGTGCACTAAGACTTTTTCTTTCTTTTTTTTATTTTTTTTATTTTCCACCAATCAGCCTTATATATTTTTTTTATCTCTTGAAATGAGATAAAAAAAAAAGAAATGTTTGTTTAACATGTCAAGGACTGTGCGATGTGTTTAAGAGTAGGGGAAAAAAACACCTTACAGTCAAACGAATCCGCGTGCAATGACACAGACTGCAAAACCCTCAAATGAACTGTCATGCTCTTGAAGTGAGGAGTAGAAATTATGCCACTGATGTTATAATGAGCAGGAGCTGAGTGGGTGGAGAGGAGATGATTGCCACTTGCAGTGGATGAGTTCAGTAGATGATTGCTGTATTGCTCCAGTCGGGATACCGGAGTTTAGGAGCAGGCTGGAGGAGCCTCCCTTATGAGCTCTTGACACTCTTTTTCAAACTCTTCTCTTTTGGCACGACCCTCCGTTCGAGCAGTTGCTTCCTACACGGTTGAAGCTTCTTTCTGTTGAAGAAAAGATTA